>NW_028322237.1:15465000-15520000 GCF_059928025.1 Delphinapterus leucas | reverse complement strand
AGGGTTAGGGTTAGGGTTAGGGTTAGGGGACGGGGACGGTTTAGGGTACAGGTTAGGGTACGACAACGGTTTAGGGTGACCGTACGTGTTAGGGTATGGGTTAGTGTTAGCGTACGGGTTAGGATTAGGGGACGGGTGAGGGTAAGGCTTCGGGTAAGGGATAGGGTTAGGGTTAGGATTAGGGGACGGGGACGGGTTAGGGTACAGGTTAGGGTACGACAATGGTTTAGGGTGAGCGTACGTGTTAGGGTACGGGTTAGTGTTAGCGTACGGGTTAGGATTAGGGGACGGTGAGGGTAAGGCTTCGGGTAAGGGTTAGGGTTAGGGTTAGGGTTAGGGTTAGGGTTAGGGTTAGGGTTAGGGGACGGTTTAGGGTACAGGTTAGGGTACGACAAAGTTTTAGGGTGAGCGTACGTGTTAGGGTACGGGTTAGTGTTAGCGTACGGGTGAGGATTAGGGGACGGGTGTGTGTAAGGCTTCGGGTAAGGGTTAGGGTTAGGGTTAGGGTTAGGGTTAGGGTTAGGGGACGGGGACGGTTTAGGGTACAGGTTAGGTTACCACAACGGTTTAGGGTGAGCGTACGTGTTAGGGTACGTGTTAGTGTTAGCGTACGGGTTAGGATTAGGGGACGGGTGAGGGTAAGGCTTCGGGAAAGGGTTAGGGTTAGTGTTAGGGTTAGGGTTAGGGGACGGGCACGGGGACGGTTTAGGGTACAGGTTAGGTTATGACAACGGTTTAGGGTGAGCGTACGTGTTAGGGTACGGGTTAGTGTTAGCGTACGGGTTAGGATTAGGGGACGGGTGAGGGTAAGGCTTCGGGTAAGGGTTAGGGTTAGGGTTAGGGGACGGGGACGGGGACGGTTTAGGGTAGAGGTTAGGGTACGACAACGGTTTAGGGTGAGCGTAGGTGTTAGGGTACGGGTTAGTGTTAGTGTACGGGTTAGGATTAGGGGACGGGTGAGGGTAAGGCTTCGGGTAAGTGTTAGGGTTAGGGTTAGCGTTAGGGTTAGGGTTAAGGTACGGGGACGGTATAGGGTACAGGTTTGCGTACGACAACATTTTAGGGTGAGCGTACGTGTTAGGGTACGAGTTAGTGTTAGCGTACGCGTTAGGATTAGGGGACGGGTGAGGGTAAGGCTTCGGGTAAGTGTTAGGGTTAGGGTTAGGGTTAGGGTTAGGGGACGGGGACCGTTTAGGGTACAGGTTAGGCTACGACAACGGTTTAGGGTGAGCGTACGTGTTAGGGTACGGGTTAGTGTTAGCGTACGGTTTAGGATTAGGGAACGGGTGAGGGTAAGGCTTCGGGTAAGGGTAAGGGTTAGGGTTAGGGTTAGTTTTAGGGCACGGGGACAGGGACAGTTTAGGGTACAGTTTAGGGTACGACAACGGTTTAGGGTGACCGTACATGTTAGGGTATGGTTTAGTGTTAGCGCACGGATTAGGATTAGGGGACGGGTGAGGGTAAGGCTTCGGGTAAGGGTTAGGTTTAGGGTTAGGGGACGGGGACGGGGACGGGGACGGGGACGGTTTAGGGTAGAGGTTAGGGTACGACAACGGTTTAGGGTGAGCGTACGTGTTAGGGTACGGGTTAGTGTTAGCGTACGGTGTATGATTAGGGGACGGGTGAGGGTAAGGCTTCGGGTAAAGGTTAGGGTTAGGGTTAGGGTTAGGGGACGGGGACGGGGACGGTTTAGGGTACAGGTTAGGGTACGACAACGGTTTAGGGTGAGCGTACGTGTTAGGGTACGGGTTAGTGTTAGCGTACGGGTTAGGGTTAGGGGACAGGTGAGTGTAAGGCTTCGGGTAAGGGTTAGGGTTAGGGTTAGGGTTAGGGTTAGGGTTAGGGGACGGGGACGGTTTAGGGTACAGGTTAGTGTACGTCAACGGTTTAGGGTGAGCGTACGTGTTAGGGTACGGGTTAGTGTTAGCGTACGGGTTAGGATTAAGGGACGAGTGAGGGTAAGGATTCGGGTAAGGGTTAGGGTTAGGGTTAGGGTTAGGGGACGGGGACGGTTTAGGGTACAGGTTAGGGTACGACAACTGTTTAGGGTGAGCGTAGGTGTTAGGGTACGGTTTAGTGTTAGCGTACTGGTTAGGATTAGGGGACGGGTGAGGGTAAGGCTTCGGGTAAGGGTTAGGGTTAGGGTTAGGGTTAGGGTTAGGGGACGGGGATGGTTTAGGGTACAGGTTAGGGTACGACAACGGTTTAGGGTGAGCATACGTGTTAGGGTACGGGTTAGTGTTAGCGTACGGGTGAGGATTAGGGGACGGGTGAGTGTAAGGCTTCGGGTAAGTGTTAGGGTTAGGGTTAGGGTTAGGGTTAGGGTTAGGGGACGGGGACGTTTTAGGGTACAGGTTAGGGTACGACAACGGTTTAGGGTGAGCGTACGTGTTAGGGTACGGGTTAGTGTTAATATACGGGTTAGGATTAGGGGATGGGTGAGGTTAAGGCTTCGGGTAAGTGTTATGGTTAGGGTTAGGGTTAGGTTAGGGTTAGGGTTAGGGTACGGGGACGGTTTAGGGTACAGGTTAGGGTACGACAACGATTTAGGGTGACCGTACGTGTTAGGTTACGGGTTAGTGTTAGCGTACGGGTTAGGATTAGGGGAAGAGTGAGGGTAAGGCTTCGGGTAAGGGTTAGGGTTAGGGTTAGGGTTAGGGGACGGGGACGGTTTAGGGTACAGGTTAGGCTACGACAACGGTTTAGGGTGAGCGTACGTGTTAGGGTACGGGTTAGTGTTAGCGTACGTGTTAGGATTAGGGGAGGGGTGAGGGTAAGGCTTCAGGTAAGGGTTAGGGTTAGGGTTAGGGGACGGGGACAGGGACGGTTTAGGGTACAGGTTAGGGTACGACAACGGTTTAGGGTGACCGTACATGTTAGTGTATGGGTTAGTGTTAGCGTACGGGTTAGGATTAGGGGACGGGTGAGGGTAAGGCTTCGGGTAAGGGTTAGGTTTAGGGTTAGGGGACGGGGAAGTGGACGAGGACGGGGACGGTTTAGGGTAGAGGTTAGGGTACGACAACGGTTTAGGGTGAGCATACGTGTTAGGGTAAGGGTTAGTGTTAGCGTTCGGGTTAGGATTAGGGGACGCGTGAGGGTAAGGCTTCGGGTAAAGGTTAGGGTTAGGGTTAGGGTTAGGGTTAGGGAACGGGGACGGGGACGGTTTAGGGTACAGGTTAGGGTACGTCAACGGTTTAGGGTGAGCGTACGTGTTAGGGTACGGGTTACTGTTAGTGTACGGGTTAGGATTAGGGGACGGGTGAGGGTAAGGCTTCGGTTAAGGGTTAGGGTTAGGGTTAGGGTTAGGGTTAGGGTTAGGGGACGGGGACGGTTTAGCGTACAGGTTAGGGTACGACAACGGTTTAGGGTGAGCGTAGGTGTTAGGGTATGGTTTAGTGTTAGCGTACGGTTTAGGATTAGGGGACGGGTGAGGGTAAGGCTTCGGGTAAGGGTTAGGGTTAGCGTTAGGGTTAGGGTTAGGATTAGGGGACGGGGACGGTTTAGGGTACAGGTTAGGGTACGACAACGGTTTAGGGTGAGCGTACGTGTTAGGGTACGGGTTAGTGTTAGCGTACGGGTTAGGATTAGGGGACGGGTGAGTGTAAGGCTTCGGGTAAGGGTTAGGGTTAGGGTTAGGGTTAGGGTTAGGGTTAGGGGACGGGGACCGTTTAGGGTACAGGTTAGGGTACGTCAACGGTTTAGGGTGAGCGTACGTGTTAGGGTACGGGTTACTGTTAGTGCACGGGTTAGGATTAGGGGAAGGGTGAGGGTAAGGCTTCGGGTAAGGGTTAGGGTTAGGGTTAGGGTTAGGGTTAGGGTTAGGGGACGGGGACGATTTAGGGTACAGGTTAGGGTACGACAACGGTTTAGGGTGAGCGTACGTGTTAGGGTACGGGTTAGTGTTAGCGTACGGGTTAGGATTAGGGGACGGTGAGGGTAAGGCTTCGCGTAAGGGTTAGGGTTAGGGTTAGGGTTAGGGTTAGGGTTAGGGGACGGTTTAGGGTACAGGTTAGGGTACGACAAAGTTTTAGGGTGAGCGTACGTGTTAGGGTACGGGTTAGTGTTAGCGTACGGGTGAGGATTAGGGGACGGGTGAGGGTAAGGCTTCGGGTAAGGGTTAGGGTTAGGGTTAGGGTTAGGGTTAGGGTTAGGGGACGGGGACGGTTTAGGGTACAGGTTAGGGTACGACAACGGTTTAGGGTGAGCGTAGGTGTTAGGGTACGTTTTAGTATTAGCGTACGGGTTAGGATTAGAGGACGGGTGACGGTAAGGCTTCGGGTAAGGGTTAGGGTTAGGGTTAAGGTTAGGGTTAGGGGACGGGGACGGTTTAGGGTACAGGTTAGGTTACGACAACGGTTTAGGGTGAGCGTACGTGTTAGGGTACGGGTTAGTGTTAGCGTACGGTTTAGGATAAGGGGACGGGTGAGGGTAAGGCTTCGGGTAAGGGTTAGGGTTAGGGTTAGGGTTAGGGTTAGGGTTAGGAGACGGGGACGGTTTAGGGTACAGGTTAGGGTACGACAACGGTTTAGGGTGAGCGTACGTGTTAGGGTATGGGTTAGTGTTAGCGTACGGGTTAGGATTAGGGGACGGGTGAGTGTAATGCTTCGGGTAAGGGTTAGGGTTAGGGTTAGGGTTAGGGTTAGGTTTAGGGGACGGGGACGGTTTAGGGTACAGGTTAGGGTACGTCAACGGTTTAGGGTGAGCGTACGTGTTAGGGTACGGGTTAGTGTTAGTGTACGGGTTAGGATTAGGGGACGGGTGAGTGTAAGGCTTCGGTTAAGTGTTAGGGTTAGGGTTAGGGTTAGGGTTAGGGTTAGGGGACGGGGACGGGGACGGTTTAGGGTACAGGTTAGGGTACGACAACGGTTTAGGGTGAGCGTACGTGTTAGGGTACGGGTTAGTGTTACCGTACGGGTTAGGATTAGGGGACGGGTGAGGGTAAGGCTTCGGGTACGGGTTAGGGTTAGGGTTAGGGGACGGGGACGGTTTAGGGTACAGGTTAGTGTATGACAACGGTTTAGGGTGAGCGTACGTGTTAGGGTACGGGTTAGTGTTAGCGTACGGGTTAGGATTAGGGGACGGGTTAGGGTAAGGCTTCGGGTAAGTGTTAGGGTTAGGGTTAGGGTTAGGGTTGGGGACGGGGACGGTTTAGGGTACAGGTTAGTGTACGACAACGGTTTAGGGTGAGCGTACGTGTTAGGGTACGGGTTAGTGTTAGCGTACGGGTTAGGATTAGGGGACGGGTGAGGGTAAGGCTTCGGGTAAGTGTTAGGGTTAGGGTTAGGGTTAGGATTAGGGTTAGGGTACTGGGACGGTTTAGGGTACAGGTTAGGGTACGACAACGATTTAGGGTGAGCGTACGTGTTAGGGTACGGGTTAGTGTTAGCGTACGGGTTAGGATAAGGGGACGGGTGAGGGTAAGGCTTCGGGTAAGGGTTAGGTTTAGGGTTAGGGTTAGGGTTAGGGTTAGGGGACGGGGACGGTTTAGGGTACAGGTTAGGGTACGACAACGGTTTAGGGTGACTGTACATGTTAGGGTATGGGTTAGAGTTAGCGTACGGGTTAGGATTAGGGGACGGGTGAGGGTAAGGCTTCGGGTAAGGGTTAGGTTTAGGGTTATGGGACGGGGACGGGGACGGGGACGGGGACGGTTTAGGGTAGAGGTTAGGGTAGGACAATGGTTTAGGGTGAGCGTAGGTGGTAGGGTACGGGTTAGTGTTAGCGTAAGGGTTAGGATTAGGGGACGGGTGAGGGTAAGGCTTCGGGTAAGTGTTAGGGTTAGGGTTAGGGTTAGGGTTAGGGTTAGGGTACGGGGACGGTTTAGGGTAGAGGTTAGGGTACGACAACGATTTAGGGTGAGCGTACGTGTTAAGGTACGGGTTAGTGTTAGCGTACGGGTTAGGATTAGGGGACGGTTGAGGGTAAGGCTTCAGGTAAGGGTTAAGGTTAGGGTTAGGGTTAGGGTTAGGGTTAGGGGACGGGGACAGGGACGGTTCAGGGTACAGGTTAGGGTACGACAACGGTTTAGGGTGACCGTACATGTTAGGGTATGGGTTAGTGTTAGCGTACGGGTTAGGATTAGGGGACGGGTGAGGGTAAGGCTTCGGGTAAGGGTTAGGTTTAGGGTTAGGGGACGGGGACGGGGACGGGGACGGGGACGGTTTAGGGTAGAGGTTAGGGTACGACAACGGTTTAGGGTGAGCCTAGGTGTTAGGGTACAGGTTAGTGTTAGCGTAGGGTTTAGGATTAGGGGACGGGTGAGGGTAAGGTTTCGGGTAAAGGTTAGGGTTAGGGTTAGGGTTAGGGTTAGGGTTAGGGTACGGGGACGGTTTAGGGTACAGGTTAGGGTACGACTACGGTTTAGGGTGAGCGTACGTGTTAGGGTACGGGTTAGTGTTAGCGTACGGGTTAGGATTAGGGGACAGGTGAGTGTAAGTCTTCGGGTAAGGTTTAGGGTTAGGGTTAGGGTTAGGTTTAGGGTTAGGGGACGGGGACGGTTTAGGGTAAAGGTTAGGGTACGTCAACGGTTTAGGGTGAGCGTATGTGTTAGGGTACGGGTTAGTGTTAGTGTACGGGTTAGGATTAGGGGACGGGTGAGGGTAAGGCTTCGGGTAAGGGTTAGGGTTAGGGTTAGGGTTAGGGTTAGGGTTAGGGGACGGGGACGGTTTAGGGTACAGGTTAGGGTACGACAACGGTTTAGGGTGAGCGTACGTGTTAGGGTACGGGTTAGTGTTAGCGTACGGGTTAGGATAAGGGGACGGGTGAGGGTAAGGCTTCGGGTAAGGGTTAGGGTTAGGGTTAGGGTTAGGGTTAGGGTTAGGGGACGGGGACGGTTTAGGGTACAGGTTAGGGTACGACAACTGTTTAGGGTGAGCGTACGTGTTAGGGTATGGGTTAGTGTTAGCGTACGGGTTAGGATTAGGGGAAGGGTGAGTGTAAGGCTTCGGGTAAGTGTTAGGGTTAGGGTTAGGGTTAGGGTTAGGTGATGTGGACGGTTTAGGGTACAGGTTAGGGTACGTCAACGGTTTAGGGTGAGCGTACGTGTTAGGGTACGGGTTAGTGTTAGTGTACGGGTTAGGATTAGGGGACGGGTGAGGGTAAGGCTTCCGGTAAGTGTTAGGGTTAGGGTTTGGGTTAGGGTTAGGGTTAGGGTTAGGGGACGGGGACGGTTTAGGGTACAGGTTACGGTACGACAACGGTTTAGGGTGAGCGTACGTGTTATGGTACGGGTTAGTGTTAGCGTACGGGTTAGGATTAGGGGACGGGTGAGGGTAAAGCTTCGGGTAAGGGTTAGGGTTAGGGTTAGGGTTAGGGTTAGGGGACGGGGACGGTTTAGGGTACAGGTTAGTGTACGACAACGGTTTCGTGTGAGCGTACGTGTTACGGTACGGGTTAGTGTTAGCGTACGGGTTAGGATTAGGTGACGGGATAGGGTAAGGCTTCGGGTAAGGGTTAGGGTTAGGGTTAGGGCTAGGGTTAGGGGACGGGGACGGTTTAGGGTACAGGTTAGGGCACGACAACGGTTTAGGGTGATCGTACGTGTTAGGGTACGGGTTATTGTTAGCCTACGGGTTAGGATTAGGGGACGGGTGAGGGTAAGGCTTCAGGGAAGTGTTAGGGTTAGGGTTAGGGTTAGGGTTAGGGTTAGGGTACGGGCACGGTTTAGGGTACAGGTTAGTGTACGACAACGATTTAGGGTGAGCGTACGTGTTAGGGTACGGGTTAGTGTTAGCGTACGGGTTAGGATTAGAGGACGGGTGAGGGTAAGGCTTCGGGTAAGGGTTAGGGTTAGGGTTAGGGTTAGGGTTAGGGAACGGGGACCGTTTAGGGTACAGGTTAGGCTACGACAACGGTTTAGGGTGAGCGTACGTGTTAGGGTACGGGTTAGTGTTAGCGTACGGGTTAGGATTAGGGGACGGGTGAGGGTAAGGCTCCGGGTAAGTGTTAGGGTTAGGGTTAGGGTTAGGGTTAGGGTTAGGGGACGGGGACAGGGACGGTTTAGGGTACAGGTTAGGGTACGACAACGGTTTAGGGTGACCGTACATGTTAGGGTACGGGTTAGTGTTAGCGTACGGGTTAGGATTAGAGGACGGGTGAGGGTAAGGCTTCGGGTAAGGGTTAGGGTTAGGGTTAGGGTTAGCGTTAAGGGACGGGGACGGTTTAGGGTACAGGTTAGGGTACGACAACGGTTTAGGGTGAGCGTACGTGTTAGGGTACTGGTTAGTGTTAGCGTACGGGTTAGGATAAGGGGACGGGTGAGTGTAAGGCTTCAGGTAAGGGTTAGGGTTAGGGTTAGGGTTAGGATTAGGGTTAGGGGACGGGGACGGTTTAGGGTACAGGTTAGGGTACGTCAACGGTTTAGGGTGAGCGTACGTGTTAGGGTACGGGTTAGTGTTAGTGTACGGGTTAGGATTAGGGGACGGGTGAGTGTAAGGCTTCGGGTAAGTGTGAGGGTTAGGTTTAGGGTTAGGGTTAGGGTTAGGGTTAGGGGACGGGGACGGTTTAGGGTACTGGTTACGGTACGACAACGGTTTAGGGTGAGCGTACGTGTTAGGGTACGGGTTAGTGTTAGCGTACGGGTTAGGATTAGGGGACGGGTGAGTGTAAGGCTTCGGGTAAGGGTTAGGGTTAGGGTTAGGGTTAGGGTTAGGGTTAGGGTTAGGGGACAGGGACGGTTTAGGGTACAGGTTAGTTTACCACAACGGTTTAGGGTGAGCGTACGTGTTAGGGTACGGGTCAGTGTTAGCGTACGGGTTAGGATTAGGGGACGGGTGAGGGTAAGGCTTCGGGAAAGGGTTAGGGTTAGGGTTAGGGTTAGGGTTAGGGGACGGGCACGTGGACGGTTTAGGGGACAGGTTAGGGTACGACAACGGTTTAGGGTGACCGTACATGTTAGGGTACGGGTTAGTGTTAGCGTACGGGTTAGGATTAGGGGACGGGTTAGGGTAAGGCTTCGGGTAAGGGTTAGGGTTAGGGTTAGGGTTAGGGTTAGGGGACGGGGAAGGTTTAGGGTACAGGTTAGGGTACGACAACGGTTTAGGGTGAGCGTACGTGTTAGGGTACTGGTTAGTGTTAGCGTACGGGTTAGGATTAGGGGACGTGTGAGGGTAAGGCTTCGGGTAAGTGTTAGGGTTAGGGTTAGTGTTAGGGTTAGGGTTAGGGGACGGGGACGGTTTAGGGTACAGGTTAGGGTACGACAACGATTTAGGGTGAGTGTACGTGTTAGGGTACGGGTTAGTGTTAGCGTACGGGTTAGGATTAGGGGACGGGTGAGGGTAAGGCTTCGGGTAAGGGTTAGGGTTAGGGTTAGGGTTAGGGTTAGGGGACGGGGACGGTTTAGGGTACAGGTTAGGCTACGACAACGGTTTAGGGTTAGCGTACGTGTCAGGGTACGGGTTAGTGTTAGCGTACGGGTTAGGATTAGGGTACGGGTGAGGGTAAGGCTTCGGGTAAGTGTTAGGGTTAGGGTTAGGGTTAGGGTTAGGGGACGGGGACGGGGACAGGGACGGTTTAGGGTACAGGTTAGGGTACAACAACGGTTTAGGGTGACCGTACATGTTAGGGTATGGGTTAGTGTTAGCGTACGGGTTAGGATTAGGGGACGGGTGAGTGTAAGGCTTCGGGTAAGGGTTAGGTTTAGGGTTAGGGGACGGGGACGGGGACGGGGACGGGGACGGTTTAGGGTAGAGGTTAGGGTACGACAACGGTTTAGGGTGAACGTAGGTGTTAGGGTACGTGTTAGTGTTAGCGTACGGGTTAGGATTAGCGGACGGGTGAGGGTAAGGCTTCGGGTAAAGGTTAGGGTTAGGGTTAGGGTTAGGGTTAGGGGACGGGGACAGGGACGGTTTTGGGTACAGTTTAGGGTGCGACAATGGTTTAGGGTGAGCGTACATGTTAGGGTATGGGTGAGTGTTAGCGTACGGGTTAGGATTGGAGGACGGGTGAGGGTAAGGCTTCGGGTAAGGGTTAGGGTTAGGGTTAGGGTTAGGGTTAGGGTTAGGGGACGGGGACGGTTTAGGGTACAGTTTAGGGTACGTCAACGGTTTAGGGTGAGCGTACGTGTTAGGGTACGGGTTAGTGTTAGTGTACGGGTTAGGATTAGGGGACGGGTGAGGGTAAGGCTTCGGGTAAGGGTTAGTGTTAGGGTTAGGGTTAGGGTTAGGGTTAGGGGACGGGGACGGTTTAGGGTACAGGTTAGGGTACGACAACGGTTTAGGGTGAGCGTACGTGTTAGGGTATGGGTTAGTGTTAGGGTACGGGTTAGGATTAGGGGACGGGTGAGGGTAAGGCTTCGGGTAAGGGTTAGGGTTAGGGTTAGGGTTAGGGTTAGGGTTAGGGGAAGGGGACGGTTTATGGTACAGTTTAGGGTACGACAAAGTTTTAGGGTGAGCGTACGTGTTAGGGTACGTGTTAGTGTTAGCGTACGGGTGAGGATTAGGGGACGGGTGAGTGTAAGGCTTTGGGTAAGGGTTAGGGTTTGGGTTAGGGTTAGGGTTAGGGTTAGCGGACGGGGACGGTTTAGGGTACAGGTTAGTGTACGACAACGTTTTTGGGTTAGCGTACATGTTAGGGTACGGGTTAGTGTTAGCGTACGGGTTAGGATTAGGGGACAGGTGAGTGTAAATCTTCGGGTAAGGTTTAGGGTTAGGGTTAGGGTTAGGGTTAGGGTTAGGGGACGGGGACGGTTTAGGGTAAAGGTTAGGGTACGTCAACGGTTTAGGGTGAGCGTATGTGTTAGGGTACGGGTTAGTGTTAGTGTACGGGTTAGGATTAGGGGACGGGTGAGGGTAAGGCTTCGGGTAAGGGTTAGGGTTAGGGTTAGGGTTAGGGTTAGGGTTAGGGGACGGGGACGGTTTAGGGTACAGGTTAGGGTACGACAACGGTTTAAGGTGAGCGTACGTGTTAGGGTACGGGTTAGTGTTAGCGTACGGGTTAGGATAAGGGGACGGGTGAGGGTAAGGCTTCGGGTAAGGGTTAGGGTTAGGGTTAGGGTTAGGGTTAGGGTTAGGGGACGGGGACGGTTTAGGGTACAGGTTAGGGTACGACAACTGTTTAGGGTGAGCGTACGTGTTAGGGTATGGGTTAGTGTTAGCGTACGGGTTAGGATTAGGGGAAGGGTGAGTGTAAGGCTTCGGGTAAGTGTTAGGGTTAGGGTTAGGGTTAGGGTTAGGTGATGTGGACGGTTTAGGGTACAGGTTAGGGTACGTCAACGGTTTAGGGTGAGCGTACGTGTTAGGGTACGGGTTAGTGTTAGTGTACGGGTTAGGATTAGGGGACGGGTGAGGGTAAGGCTTCCGGTAAGTGTTAGGGTTAGGGTTAGGGTTAGGGTTAGGGTTAGGGTTAGGGTTAGGGGACGGGGACGGTTTAGGGTACAGGTTACGGTACGACAACGGTTTAGGGTGAGCGTACGTGTTATGGTACGGGTTAGTGTTAGCGTACGGGTTAGGATTAGGGGACGGGTGAGGGTAAAGCTTCGGGTAAGGGTTAGGGTTAGGGTTAGGGTTAGGGTTAGGGGACGGGGACGGTTTAGGGTACAGGTTAGTGTACGACAACGGTTTCGTGTGAGCGTACGTGTTAGGGTACGTGTTAGTGTTAGCGTACGGGTTAGGATTAGGTGACGGGATAGGGTAAGGCTTCGGGTAAGGGTTAGGGTTAGGGTTAGGGCTAGGGTTAGGGGACGGGGACGGTTTAGGGTACAGGTTAGGGCACGACAACGGTTTAGGGTGATCGTACGTGTTAGGGTACGGGTTATTGTTAGCCTACGGGTTAGGATTAGGGGACGGGTGAGGGTAAGGCTTCAGGGAAGTGTTAGGGTTAGGGTTAGGGTTAGGGTTAGGGTTAGGGTACGGGCACGGTTTAGGGTACAGGTTAGTGTACGACAACGATTTAGGGTGAGCGTACGTGTTAGGGTACGGGTTAGTGTTAGCGTACGGGTTAGGATTAGGGGACGGGTGAGGGTAAGGCTTCGGGTAAGGGTTAGAGTTAGGGTTAGGGTTAGGGTTAGGGAACGGGGACCGTTTAGGGTACAGGTTAGGCTACGACAACGGTTTAGGGTGAGCGTACGTGTTAGGGTACGGGTTAGTGTTAGCGTACGGGTTAGGATTAGGGGACGGGTGAGGGTAAGGCTCCGGGTAAGTGTTAGGGTTAGGGTTAGGGTTAGGGTTAGGGTTAGGGGACGGGGACAGGGACGGTTTAGGGTACAGGTTAGGGTACGACAACGGTTTAGGGTGACCGTACATGTTAGGGTATGGGTTAGTGTTAGCGTACGGGTTAGGATTAGGGGACAGGTGAGGGTAAGGCTTCGGGTAAGGGTTAGGGTTAGGGTTAGGGTTAGGGTTAGGGTTAGGGGACGGGGACGGTTTAGGGTACAGGTTAGGGTACGTCAATGGTTAAGGGTGAGCGTACGTGTTAGGGTACGGGTTAGTGTTAGCGTACGGGTTAGGATTAGTGGACGGGTGAGGGTAAGGCTTCGGGTAAAGGTTAGGGTTAGGGTTAGGGTTAGGGTTAGGGGACGGGGACGGGGACGGTTTAGGGTAGAGGTTAGGGTACGACAACGGTTTAGGGTGAGCGTACGTGTTAGGGTACGGTTTAGTGTTAGCGTACGCGTTAGGATTAGGGGAAGGGTGACGGTAAGGCTTCGGGTAAAGGTTAGGTTTAGGGTTAGGGTTAGGGTTAGGGGACGGGGACAGGGACGGTTTAGGGTACAGGTTAGGGTACGACAACGGTTTAGGGTGAGCGTACGTGTTAGGGTACGGGTTAGTGTTAGCGTACGGGTTAGGATTAGGGGACAGGTGAGTGTAAGGCTTCGGGTAAGGGTTAGGGTTAGGGTTAGGGTTAGGGTTAGGGGATGGGGATGGTTTATGGTACAGGTTAGGGTACGACAACGGTTTAGGGTGAGCGTACGTGTTAGGGTACGGGTTAGTGTTAGCGTACGGTTTAGGATAATGGGACGGGTGAGGGTAAGGCTTCGGGTAAGTGTTAGGGTTAGGGTTAGGGTTAGGGTTAGGGGACGGGGACGGTTTAGGGTACAGGTTAGGGTACGACAACGGTTTAGTGTGAGCGTAGGTGTTAGGGTATGTTTTAGTATTAGCGTACGGGTTAGGATTAGGGGACGGGTGAGGGTAAGGCTTCGGGTAAGGGTTAGGGTTAGGGTTAGGGTTAGCGTTAAGGGACGGGGACGGTTTAGGGTACAGGTTAGGGTACGACAACGGTTTAGGGTGAGCGTACGTGTTAGGGTACTGGTTAGTGTTAGCGTACGGGTTAGGATAAGGGGACGGGTGAGTGTAAGGCTTCAGGTAAGGGTTAGGGTTAGGGTTAGGGTTAGGATTAGGGTTAGGGGACGGGGACGGTTTAGGGTACAGGTTAGGGTACGACAACGGTTTAGGGTGAGCGTACATGTTAGGGTATGTGTTAGTGTTAGCGTACGGGTTAGGATTAGGGGACGGGTGAGTGTAAGGCTTCGGGTAAGGGTTAGGGTTAGGGTTAGGGTTAGGGTTAGGGTTAGGGGATGTGGACGGTTTAGGGTACAGGTTAGGGTACGTCAACGGTTTAGGGTGAGCGTACGTGTTAGGGTACGGGTTAGTGTTAGTGTACGGGTTAGGATTAGGGGACGGGTGAGTGTAAGGCTTCGGGTAAGTGTGAGGGTTAGGGTTAGGGTTACGGTTAGGGTTAGGGTTAGGGGACGGGGACGGTTTAGGGTACAGGTTACGGTACGACAACGGTTTAGGGTGAGCGTACGTGTTAGGGTACGGGTTAGTGTTAGCGTACGGGTTAGGATTAGGGGACGGGTGAGTGTAAGGCTTCGGGTAAGGGTTAGGGTTAGGGTTAGGGTTAGGGTTAGGGTTAGGGGACGGGGACGGTTTAGGGTACAGGTTAGTTTACCACAACGGTTTAGGGTGAGCGTACGTGTTAGGGTACGGGTCAGTGTTAGCGTACGGGTTAGGATTAGGGGACGGGTGAGGGTAAGGCTTCGGGAAAGGGTTAGGGTTAGGGTTAGGGTTAGGGTTAGGGGACGGGCACGTGGACGGTTTAGGGGACAGGTTAGGGTACGACAACGGTTTAGGGTGACCGTACATGTTAGGGTACGGGTTAGTGTTAGCGTACGGGTTAGGATTAGGGGACGGGTTAGGGTAAGGCTTCGGGTAAGGGTTAGGGTTAGGGTTAGGGTTAGGGTTAGGGTTAGGGGACGGGGAAGGTTTAGGGTACAGGTTAGGGTACGACAATGGTTTAGGGTGAGCGTACGTGTTAGGGTACTGGTTAGTGTTAGCGTACGGGTTAGGATTAGGGGACGGGTGAGGGTAAGGCTTCGGGTAAGTGTTAGGGTTAGGGTTAGTGTTAGGGTTAGGGTTAGGGGACGGGGACGGTTTAGGGTACAGGTTAGGGTACGACAACGATTTAGGGTGAGTGTACGTGTTAGGGTACGGGTTAGTGTTAGCGTACGGGTTAGGATTAGGGGACGGGTGAGGGTAAGGCTTCGGGTAAGGGTTAGGGTTAGGGTTAGGGTTAGGGTTAGGGGACGGGGACGGTTTAGGGTACAGGTTAGGCTACGACAACGGTTTAGGGTTAGCGTACGTGTCAGGGTACGGGTTAGTGTTAGCGTACGGGTTAGGATTAGGGTACGGGTGAGGGTAAGGCTTCGGGTAAGTGTTAGGGTTAGGGTTAGGGTTAGGGTTAGGGGACGGGGACGGGGACAGGGACGGTTTAGGGTACAGGTTAGGGTACAACAACGGTTTAGGGTGACCGTACATGTTAGGGTATGGGTTAGTGTTAGCGTACGGGTTAGGATTAGGGGACGGGTGAGTGTAAGGCTTCGGGTAAGGGTTAGGTTTAGGGTTAGGGGACGGGGACGGGGACGGGGACGGGGACGGTTTAGGGTAGAGGTTAGGGTACGACAACGGTTTAGGGTGAACGTAGGTGTTAGGGTACGTGTTAGTGTTAGCGTACGGGTTAGGATTAGGGGACGGGTGAGGGTAAGGCTTTGGGTAAAGGTTAGGGTTAGGGTTAGGGTTAGGGTTAGGGGACGGTGACGGGGACGGTTTAGGATACAGGTTAGGTTACGACAACGGTTTAGGGTGAGGGTACGTGTTAGGGTACGGCTTAGTGTTAGCGTACGGGTTAAGATTAGGGGACAGGTGAGTGTAAGGCTTCGGGTAAGGGTTAGGTTTAGGGTTAGGGTTAGGGTTAGGGTTAGGGGACGGGGACGGTTTAGGGTACAGGTTAGGCTACGACAACGGTTTAGGGTTAGCGTACGTGTCAGGGTACGGGTTAGTGTTAGCGTACGGGTTAGGATTAGGGTACGGGTGAGGGTAAGGCTTCGGGTAAGTGTTAGTGTGAGGGTTAGGGTTAGGGTTAGGGTTAGGGGACGGGGACGGTTTAGGGTACAGGTTAGGGTACGACAACAGTTTAGGGTGCGCGTACGTGTTAGGGTATGGGTTAGTGTTAGCGTACGGGTTAGGATTAGGGGACGGGTGAGGGTAAGGCTTCGGGTAAGGGTTTGGGTTAGGGTTAGGGTTACGGTTAGGGGACGGGGACGGTTTAGGGTACAGGTTAGGGTACGTCAACGGTTTAGGGTGAGCGTACGTGTTAGTGTACGGGTTAGTGTTAGCGTACGGTTTAGGATTAGGAGCCGGGTGAGGATAAGGCTTCGGGTAAGGGTTAGGGTTAGGGTTAGGGTTAGGGGACGGGGACGGTTTAGGGTACAAGTTAGGGTACGACAACGGTTTAGGGTGAGCGTACGTGTTAGGGTTAGGGTTAGGGTTAGGGTTAGGGTTAGGGTTAGGGGACGGGGACAGGGACGGTTTAGGGTACAGGTTACGGTAGGACAACGGTTTAGGGTGAGCGAACATGTTAGTGTATGGTTTATTGTTAGCGTACGGGTTAGGATTATGGGACAGGTGAGGGTAAGGCTTCGGGTAAGGGTTAGGGTTAGGGTTAGGGTTAGGTGATGGGGACGGGTTAGGGTACAGGTTAGAGTACGACAACGGTTTAGGGTGAGCGTACATGTTAGGGTACGGGTTAGTGTTAGCGTACGGGTTAGGATTAGGGGACGGGTGAGGGTAAGGCTTCGGGTAAGGGTTAGGGTTAGGGTTATGGTTAGGGTTAGGGGACGGGGACGGTTTAGGGTACAGGTAAGGGTACGACAACGGTTTAGGGTGAGCGTACGTGTTAGGGTACGGGTTAGTGTTAGCGTACGGGTTAGGATTAGGGGACGGGTGAGGGTAAGGCTTCGGGTAAGGGTTAGGGTTAGGGTTAGGGTTAGGGTTAGGGGACGGGGACGGTTTAGGGTACAGGTAAGGGTACGACAACGGTTTAGGGTGAGCGTACGTGTTAGGGTACGGGTTAGTGTTAGCGTACGGGTTAGGATTAGGGGACGGGTGAGGGTAAGGCTTCGGGTAAGGGTTAGGGTTAGGGTTAGGGTTAGGGTTAGGGGACGGGGACGGTTTAGGGTACAGGTAAGGGTACGACAACGGTTTAGGGTGAGCGTACGTGTTAGGGTACGGGTTAGTGTTAGCGTACGGGTTAGGATTAGGGGACGGGTGAGGGTAAGGCTTCGGGTAAGGGTTAGGGTTAGGGTTAGGGTTAGGGTTAGGGTTAGGGGACGGGGACGGTTTAGGGTACAGTTTAGGGTACGTCAACGGTTTAGGGTGAGCGTACGTGTTAGGGTACGGGTTAGTGTTAGTGTACGGGTTAGGATTAGGGGACGGGTGAGGGTAAGGCTTCGGGTAAGGGTTAGTGTTAGGGTTAGGGTTAGGGTTAGGGTTAGGGGACGGGGACGGTTTAGGGTACAGGTTAGGGTACGACAACGGTTTAGGGTGAGCGTACGTGTTAGGGTATGGGTTAGTGTTAGGGTACGGGTTAGGATTAGGGGACGGGTTAGTGTAAGGCTTCGGGTAAGGGTTAGGGTTAGGGTTAGGGTTAGGGTTAGGGTTAGGGGAAGGGGACGGTTTATGGTACAGTTTAGGGTACGACAAAGTTTTAGGGTGAGCGTACGTGTTAGGGTACGGGTTAGTGTTAGCGTACGGGTGAGGATTAGGGGACGGGTGAGTGTAAGGCTTTGGGTAAGGGTTAGGGTTTGGGTTAGGGTTAGGGTTAGGGTTAGCGGACGGGGACGGTTTAGGGTACAGGTTAGTGTACGACAACGTTTTTGGGTTAGCGTACATGTTAGGGTACGGGTTAGTGTTAGCGTACGGGTTAGGATTAGGGGACGGGTTAGGGTAAGGCTTCGGGAAAGGGTTAGGGTTAGGGTTAGGGTTAGGGTTAGGGGACGGTAACGGGGACGGTTTAGGGTACAGGTTAGGGTACGACAACGGTTTATGGTGAGCGTACGTGTTAGGGTACGGGTTAGTGTTAGCGTACGGTTTAGGATTAGGAGATGGGTGAGGGTAAGGCTTCGGGTAAGGGTTAGGGTTAGGGTTAGGGTTAGGGGACGGGGACGGTTTAGGGTACAAGTTAGGGTACGACAACGGTTTAGGGTGAGCGTACGTGTTAGGGTACGAGTTAGTGTTAGCGTACGGGTTAGGATTAGGGGACGGGTGAGGGTAAGACTTCGGGTAAGGGTTAGGGTTAGGGTTAGGTTTAGGGTTAGGGGATGGGGACGGTTTAGGGTACAGGTTAGGGTACGACAACGGTTTAGGGTGAGCGTACGTGTTAGGGTATGGGTTAGTGTTAGCGTAAGGGTTAGGATTAGGGGACGGGTGAGGGTAAGGCTTTGGGTAAGGGTTAGAGTTAGGGTTAGGGTTAGGGTTAGGGGACGGGGACAGGGACGGTTTAGGGTACAGGTTACGGTAGGAAAACGGTTTAGGGTGAGCGTACATGTTAGTGTATGGTTTAGTGTTAGCGTACGGGTTAGGATTAGGGGACGGGTGAGGGTAAGGCTTCGGGTAAGGGTTAGGGTTAGGGTTAGGGTTAGGGTTAAGGGACGGGGACGGTTTAGGGTACAGGTTAGGGTACGACAACGGTTTAGGGTGAGCGTACGTGTTAGGGTATGGATTAGTGTTAGCGTACGGGTTAGGATTAGGGGACGGGTGAGGGTAAGGCTTCGGGTAAGTGTTAGGGTTAGGGTTATGGTTAGGGTTAGGGGACGGGGACGGTTTAGGGTACAGGTTAGGGTACGACAACGGTTTAGGGTGAGCGTACGTGTTAGGGTATGGTTTAGTGTTAGCGTACGGGTTAGGATTAGGGGACGGGTGAGTGTTAGGCTTCGGGTAACGGTTAGGGTTAGGGTTAGGGTTAGGGTTAGGGGACCTGGAAGGTTTAGGGTACAGGTTAGGGTACGACAACGGTTTAGGGTGAGCGTACGTGTTAGGGTACGGGTTAGTGTTAGCGTACGGGTGAGGATTAGGGGACAGGTGAGGGTAAGGCTTCAGGTAAGGGTTAGGGTTAGGGTTAGGGTTAGGGTTAGGGTTAGAGAACGGGGATGGTGTAGGGTACAGTTTAGGGTACGACAACGGTTTAGGGTGAGCGTACGTGTTAGGGTACGGGTTAGTGTTAGCATACGGGTTAGGATTAGGGGACGGGTGAGGGTAAGGCTTAGGGTAAGGGTTAGGGTTAGGGTTAGGGTTAGGGTTAGTGGACGGGGACAGGGACGGTTTAGGGTACAGGTTAGGGTGCGACAACGGTTTAGGGTGAGCGTACATGTTAGGGTATGGGTGAGTGTTAGCGTACGGGTTAGGATTAGAGGACGGGTGAGGGTAAGGCTTCGGGTAAGGGTTAGGGTTAGGGTTAGGGAACGGGGACGGGGACGGGGACGGGGACGGTTTAGGGTACAGGTAAGGGTACGACAATGGTTTAGGGTGAGCGTACGTGTTATGGTACGGGTTAGTGTTCGTGTACGGGTTAGGATTAGGGGATGGTGAGGGTAAGGCTTCGGGTAAAGGTTAGGGTTAGGGTTAGGGTTAGGGTTAGGGTTAGGGGACGGGGACGGTTTAGGGTACAGGTTAGGGTACGACAACGGTTTAGGGTGAGCGTAGGTGTTAGGGTACGGGTTAGTGTTAGCGTACGGGTTAGTGTTAGGGGACGGGTGAGTGTAAGGTTTCGGGTAAGGGTTAGGGTTAGGGTTAGGGTTAGGGTTAGGGGACGGGGACGGGGATGGTTTAGGGTACAGGTTAGGGTACGAAAACGGTTTAGGGTGAGCGTACGTGTTAGGGTACGGGTTAGTGTTAGCGTACGGGTTAGGATTAGGGGACGGGTGAGGGTAAGGCTTCGGGTAAGGGTTAGGGTTAGGGTTAGGGTTAGTGTTAGGCTTAGGGGACGGGGACGGTTTAGGGTACAGGTTAGTGTACGACAACGGTTTCGGGTGAGCGTACATGTTAGGATACGGTTTAGTGTTAGCGTACGGGTTAGGATTAGGGTACGGGTGAGGGTAAGGCTTCGGGTAAGGGTTAGGGTTAGGGTTAGGGTTAGGGTTAGGGGACGGGGACGGTTTAGGGTACAGGTTAGGGTACGACAACGGTTTAGGGTGATCGTACGTGTTAGGGTATGGGTTAGTGTTAGCGTAAGGGTTAGGATTAGGGGACGGGTAAGGTTAAGGCTTCGGGTAAGGGTTAGGGTTTGGGTTAGAGTTAGGTTTAAGGTTAGGGTTAGGGTCCGGGGATGGTTTAGGGTACAGGTTTGGGTACGACAACGGTTTAGGGTTGAGCGTACGTGTTAGGGTACGGGTTAATGTTAGCGTACGGGTTAGGATTAGGGCACGGTTGAGGGTAAGGCTTCGGGTAAGGGTTAGGGTTAGGGTTAGGGTTAGGGTTAGGGTTAGGGGACGGGGACGGTTTAGGCTACAGGTTAGGGTACGACAATGGTTTAGGGTGAGCGTACGTGTTAGGGTACGTGTTAGTGTTAGCGTACTGGTTAGGATTAGGGGACGGGTGAGGGTAAGGCTTCGGGTAAAGGTTAGGGTTAGGGTTAGGGTTAGGGTTAGGGGATGGGGACGGGGACGGTTTAGGGTACAGGTTAGGGTACGACAACGATTTAGGGTGAGCGTACGTGTTAGGGTACGGGTTAGTGTTAGCGTACGGGTTAGGATTAGGGGACGGGTGAGTGTAAGGCTTCGGGTAAGGGTTAGGGTTAGGTTTAGGGTTAGGGTTAGGGGACGGGGACGGTTTAGGGTACAGGTTAGGGTACGTCAACTATTTAGGGTGAGCGTACGTGTTAGGGTACGGGTTAGTGTTACTTACGGGTTAGGATTAGGGGACGGGTGAGGGTAAGGCTTTGGGTAAGTGTTAGGGTTATGGTTAGGGTTAGGGTTAGGGGACGGGGACGGTTTAGGGTACAGGTTAGGGTACGACAACGGTTTAGGGTGAGCGTACGTGTTAGGGTACGGTTTAGAGTTAGTGTACGGGTTAGGATTAGGGGACGGGTGAGGGTAAGGCTTCGGGAAAGGGTTAGGGTTAGGGTTAGGGTTAGGGTTAGTGGACGGGCACGGGGAGGGTTTAGGGTACAGGTTAGGGTACGACACCAGTTTAGGGTGAGGGTACGTGTTAGGGTACGGGTTAGTGTTAGCGTACGGGTTAGGATTAGGGGACGGGTGAGGGTAAGGCTTCGGGTAAGGGTTCGGGTTAGGGTTAGGGTTAGTGTTAGGCTTAGGGGACGGGGACGGTTTAGGGTACAGGTTAGTGTACGACAACGGTTTCGGGTGAGCGTACATGTTAGGATACGGTTTAGTGTTAGCGTACGGGTTAGGATTAGGGTACGGGTGAGGGTAAGGCTTCGGGTAAGGGTTAGGGTTAGGGTTAGGGTTAGGGTTAGGGGACGGGGACGGTTTAGGGTACAGGTTAGGGTACGACAACGGTTTAGGGTGATCGTACGTGTTAGGGTATGGGTTAGTGTTAGCGTAAGGGTTAGGATTAGGGGACGGGTAAGGTTAAGGCTTCGGGTAAGGGTTAGGGTTTGGGTTAGAGTTAGGTTTAAGGTTAGGGTTAGGGTCCGGGGACGGTTTAGGGTACAGGTTTGGGTACGACAACGGTTTAGGGTTGAGCGTACGTGTTAGGGTACGGGTTAATGCTAGCGTACGGGTTAGGATTAGGGGACGGTTGAGGGTAAGGCTTCGGGTAAGGGTTAGGGTTAGGGTTAGGGTTAGGGGACGGGGACGGTTTAGGCTACAGGTTAGGGTACGACAATGGTTTAGGGTGAGCGTACGTGTTAGGGTACGTGTTAGTGTTAGCGTACTGGTTAGGATTAGGGGACGGGTGAGGGTAAGGCTTCGGGTAAAGGTTAGGGTTAGGGTTAGGGTTAGGGTTAGGGGATGGGGACGGGGACGGTTTAGGGTACAGGTTAGGGTACGACAACGATTTAGGGTGAGCCTACGTGTTAGGGTACGGGTTAGTGTTAGCGTACGTGTTAGGATTAGGGGACGGGTGAGTGTAAGGCTTCGGGTAAGGGTTAGGGTTAGGTTTAGGGTTAGGGTTAGGGGACGGGGACGGTTTAGGGTACAGGTTAGGGTACGTCAACTATTTAGGGTGAGCGTACGTGTTAGGGTACGGGTTAGTGTTACTTACGGGTTAGGATTAGGGGACGGGTGAGGGTAAGGCTTTGGGTAAGTGTTAGGGTTATGGTTAGGGTTAGGGTTAGGGGACGGGGACGGTTTAGGGTACAGGTTAGGGTACGACAACGGTTTTGGGTGAGCGTACGTGTTAGGGTACGGTTTAGAGTTAGCGTACGGGTTAGGATTAGGGGACGGGTGAGGGTAAGGCTTCGGGAAAGGGTTAGGGTTAGGGTTAGGGTTAGGGTTAGTGGACGGGCACGGGGAGGGTTTAGGGTACAGGTTAGGGTACGACACCGGTTTAGGGTGAGGGTACGTGTTAGGGTACGGGTTAGTGTTAGCGTACGGGTTAGGATTAGGGGACGGGTTAGGGTAAGGCTTCGGGTAAGGGTTAGGGTTAGGGTTAGGGGACGGGGACGGTTTAGGCTACAGGTTAGGGTACGATAACGGTTTAGGGTGAGCGTACGTGTTAGGGTACGGGTTAGTGTTAGCGTACGGGTTAGGATTAGGGGACGGGTGAGGGTAAGGCTTCGGGTAAGGGTTGGGTTTAGGGTTAGGGTTAGGGTTAGGGTTAGGGGACGGGGACGGTTTAGGGTACAGGTTAGGGTATGACAACGGTTTAGGGTGAGCGTAAGTGTTAGGGTATGGGTTAGTGTTAGCGTATGGGTTAGGATTAGGGGACGGGTGAGGGTAAGGCTTCGGGTAAGGGTTAGGGTTAGGGTTAGGGTTAGGGTTAGGGTTACGGGACGGGGACGGTTTAGGGTACAGGTTAGGGTACGACAACGGTTTAGGGTGAGCGTACGTGTTAGGGTACGGGTTAGTGTTAGCATACGGATTAGGATTAGGGGACGGGTGAGGGTAAGGCTTAGGGTAAGGGTTAGGGTTAGGGTTAGGGTTAGTGGACGGGGACAGGGACGGTTTAGGGTACAGGTTAGGGTGCAACATCGGTTTAGGGTGAGCGTACATGTTAGGGTATGGGTGAGTGTTAGCGTACGGGTTAGGATTAGAGGACGGGTGAGGGTAAGGCTTCGGGTAAGGGTTAGGGTTAGGGTTAGGGAACGGGGACGGGGACGGGGACGGGGACGGTTTAGGGTACAGGTAAGGGTACGCCAACGGTTTAGGGTGAGCGTACGTGTTATGGTACGGGTTAGTGTTCGTGTACGGGTTAGGATTAGGGGATGGGTGAGGGTAAGGCTTCGGGTAAAGGTTAGGGTTAGGGTTGGGTTAGGGTTAGGGTTAGGGGACGGGGACGGTTTAGGGTACAGGTTAGGGTACGACAACGGTTTAGGATGAGCGTAGGTGTTAGGGTACGGGTTAGTGTTAGCGTACGGGTTAGGATTAGGGGACGGGTGAGGGTAAGGTTTCGGGTAAGGGTTAGGGTTAGGGTTAGGTTTAGGGTTAGGGTTAGGGGACGGGGACGGGGATGGTTTAGGGTACAGGTTAGGGTACGAAAACGGTTTAGGGTGAGCGTACGTGTTAGGGTACGGGTTAGTGTTAGCGTACGGGTTAGGATTAGGGGACGGGTGAGGGTAAGGCTTCGGGTAAGGGTTAGGGTTAGGGTTAGGGTTAGTGTTAGGCTTAGGGGACGGGGACGGTTTAGGGTACAGGTTAGTGTACGACAACGGTTTCGTGTGAGCGTACATGTTAGGATACGGTTTAGTGTTAGCGTACGGGTTAGGATTAGGGTACGGGTGAGGGTAAGGCTTCGGGTAAGGGTTAGGGTTAGGGTTAGGGTTAGGGTTAGGGGACGGGGACGGTTTAGAGTACAGGTTAGGGTACGACAACGGTTTAGGGTGATCGTACGTGTTAGGGTATGGGTTAGTGTTAGCGTAAGGGTTAGGATTAGGGGACGGGTAAGGTTAAGGCTTCGGGTAAGGGTTAGGGTTTGGGTTAGAGTTAGGTTTAAGGTTAGGGTTAGGGTCCGGGGACGGTTTAGGGTACAGGTTTGGGTACGACAACGGTTTAGTGTTGAGCGTACGTGTTAGGGTACGGGTTAATGTTAGCGTACGGGTTAGGATTAGGGGACGGTTGAGGGTAAGGCTTCGGGTAAGGGTTAGGGTTAGGGTTAGGGTTAGGGTTAGGGTTAGGGGAAGGGGACGGTTTAGGCTACAGGTTAGGGTACGACAATGGTTTAGGGTGAGCGTACGTGTTAGGGTACGTGTTAGTGTTAGCGTACTGGTTAGGATTAGGGGACGGGTGAGGGTAAGGCTTCGGGTAAAGGTTAGGGTTAGGGTTAGGGTTAGGGTTAGGGGATGGGGACGGGGACGGTTTAGGGTACAGGTTAGGGTACGACAACGATTTAGGGTGAGCGTACGTGTTAGGGTACGGGTTAGTGTTAGCGTACGGGTTAGGATTAGGGGACGGGTGAGTGTAAGGCTTCGGGTAAGGGTTAGCGTTAGGTTTAGGGTTAGGGTTAGGGGACGGGGACGGTTTAGGGTACAGGTTAGGGTACGTCAACTATTTAGGGTGAGCGTACGTGTTAGGGTACGGGTTAGTGTTACTTACGGGTTAGGATTAGGGGACGGGTGAGGGTAAGGCTTTGGGTAAGTGTTAGGGTTATGGTTAGGGTTAGGGTTAGGGGACGGGGACGGTTTAGGGTACAGGTTAGGGTACGACAACGGTTTAGGGTGAGCGTACGTGTTAGGGTACGGTTTAGAGTTAGTGTACGGGTTAGGATTAGGGGACGGGTGAGGGTAAGGCTTCGGGAAAGGGTTAGGGTTAGGGTTAGGGTTAGGGTTAGTGGACGGGCACGGGGAGGGTTTAGGGTACAGGTTAGGGTACGACACCAGTTTAGGGTGAGGGTACGTGTTAGGGTACGGGTTAGTGTTAGCGTACGGGTTAGGATTAGGGGACGGGTGAGGGTAAGGCTTCGGGTAAGGGTTCGGGTTAGGGTTAGGGTTAGTGTTAGGCTTAGGGGACGGGGACGGTTTAGGGTACAGGTTAGTGTACGACAACGGTTTCGGGTGAGCGTACATGTTAGGATACGGTTTAGTGTTAGCGTACGGGTTAGGATTAGGGTACGGGTGAGGGTAAGGCTTCGGGTAAGGGTTAGGGTTAGGGTTAGGGTTAGGGTTAGGGGACGGGGACGGTTTAGGGTACAGGTTAGGGTACGACAACGGTTTAGGGTGATCGTACGTGTTAGGGTATGGGTTAGTGTTAGCGTAAGGGTTAGGATTAGGGGACGGGTAAGGTTAAGGCTTCGGGTAAGGGTTAGGGTTTGGGTTAGAGTTAGGTTTAAGGTTAGGGTTAGGGTCCGGGGACGGTTTAGGGTACAGGTTTGGGTACGACAACGGTTTAGGGTTGAGCGTACGTGTTAGGGTACGGGTTAATGCTAGCGTACGGGTTAGGATTAGGGGACGGTTGAGGGTAAGGCTTCGGGTAAGGGTTAGGGTTAGGGTTAGGGTTAGGGGACGGGGACGGTTTAGGCTACAGGTTAGGGTACGACAATGGTTTAGGGTGAGCGTACGTGTTAGGGTACGTGTTAGTGTTAGCGTACTGGTTAGGATTAGGGGACGGGTGAGGGTAAGGCTTCGGGTAAAGGTTAGGGTTAGGGTTAGGGTTAGGGTTAGGGGATGGGGACGGGGACGGTTTAGGGTACAGGTTAGGGTACGACAACGATTTAGGGTGAGCCTACGTGTTAGGGTACGGGTTAGTGTTAGCGTACGTGTTAGGATTAGGGGACGGGTGAGTGTAAGGCTTCGGGTAAGGGTTAGGGTTAGGTTTAGGGTTAGGGTTAGGGGACGGGGACGGTTTAGGGTACAGGTTAGGGTACGTCAACTATTTAGGGTGAGCGTACGTGTTAGGGTACGGGTTAGTGTTACTTACGGGTTAGGATTAGGGGACGGGTGAGGGTAAGGCTTTGGGTAAGTGTTAGGGTTATGGTTAGGGTTAGGGTTAGGGGACGGGGACGGTTTAGGGTACAGGTTAGGGTACGACAACGGTTTAGGGTGAGCGTACGTGTTAGGGTACGGTTTAGAGTTAGCGTACGGGTTAGGATTAGGGGACGGGTGAGGGTAAGGCTTCGGGAAAGGGTTAGGGTTAGGGTTAGGGTTAGGGTTAGTGGACGGGCACGGGGAGGGTTTAGGGTACAGGTTAGGGTACGACACCGGTTTAGGGTGAGGGTACGTGTTAGGGTACGGGTTAGTGTTAGCGTACGGGTTAGGATTAGGGGACGGGTTAGGGTAAGGCTTCGGGTAAGGGTTAGGGTTAGGGTTAGGGGACGGGGACGGTTTAGGCTACAGGTTAGGGTACGATAACGGTTTAGGGTGAGCGTACGTGTTAGGGTACGGGTTAGTGTTAGCGTACGGGTTAGGATTAGGGGACGGGTGAGGGTAAGGCTTCGGGTAAGGGTTGGGTTTAGGGTTAGGGTTAGGGTTAGGGTTAGGGGACGGGGACGGTTTAGGGTACAGGTTAGGGTATGACAACGGTTTAGGGTGAGCGTAAGTGTTAGGGTATGGGTTAGTGTTAGCGTATGGGTTAGGATTAGGGGACGGGTGAGGGTAAGGCTTCGGGTAAGGGTTAGGGTTAGGGTTAGGGTTAGGGTTAGGGTTACGGGACGGGGACGGTTTAGGGTACAGGTTAGGGTACGACAACGGTTTAGGGTGAGCGTACGTGTTAGGGTACGGGTTAGTGTTAGCATACGGATTAGGATTAGGGGACGGGTGAGGGTAAGGCTTAGGGTAAGGGTTAGGGTTAGGGTTAGGGTTAGGGTTAGTGGACGGGGACAGGGACGGTTTAGGGTACAGGTTAGGGTGCAACATCGGTTTAGGGTGAGCGTACATGTTAGGGTATGGGTGAGTGTTAGCGTACGGGTTAGGATTAGAGGACGGGTGAGGGTAAGGCTTCGGGTAAGGGTTAGGGTTAGGGTTAGGGAACGGGGACGGGGACGGGGACGGGGACGGTTTAGGGTACAGGTAAGGGTACGCCAACGGTTTAGGGTGAGCGTACGTGTTATGGTACGGGTTAGTGTTCGTGTACGGGTTAGGATTAGGGGATGGGTGAGGGTAAGGCTTCGGGTAAAGGTTAGGGTTAGGGTTGGGTTAGGGTTAGGGTTAGGGGACGGGGACGGTTTAGGGTACAGGTTAGGGTACGACAACGGTTTAGGATGAGCGTAGGTGTTAGGGTACGGGTTAGTGTTAGCGTACGGGTTAGGATTAGGGGACGGGTGAGGGTAAGGTTTCGGGTAAGGGTTAGGGTTAGGGTTAGGTTTAGGGTTAGGGTTAGGGGACGGGGACGGGGATGGTTTAGGGTACAGGTTAGGGTACGAAAACGGTTTAGGGTGAGCGTACGTGTTAGGGTACGGGTTAGTGTTAGCGTACGGGTTAGGATTAGGGGACGGGTGAGGGTAAGGCTTCGGGTAAGGGTTAGGGTTAGGGTTAGGGTTAGTGTTAGGCTTAGGGGACGGGGACGGTTTAGGGTACAGGTTAGTGTACGACAACGGTTTCGTGTGAGCGTACATGTTAGGATACGGTTTAGTGTTAGCGTACGGGTTAGGATTAGGGTACGGGTGAGGGTAAGGCTTCGGGTAAGGGTTAGGGTTAGGGTTAGGGTTAGGGTTAGGGGACGGGGACGGTTTAGAGTACAGGTTAGGGTACGACAACGGTTTAGGGTGATCGTACGTGTTAGGGTATGGGTTAGTGTTAGCGTAAGGGTTAGGATTAGGGGACGGGTAAGGTTAAGGCTTCGGGTAAGGGTTAGGGTTTGGGTTAGAGTTAGGTTTAAGGTTAGGGTTAGGGTCCGGGGACGGTTTAGGGTACAGGTTTGGGTACGACAACGGTTTAGTGTTGAGCGTACGTGTTAGGGTACGGGTTAATGTTAGCGTACGGGTTAGGATTAGGGGACGGTTGAGGGTAAGGCTTCGGGTAAGGGTTAGGGTTAGGGTTAGGGTTAGGGTTAGGGTTAGGGGAAGGGGACGGTTTAGGCTACAGGTTAGGGTACGACAATGGTTTAGGGTGAGCGTACGTGTTAGGGTACGTGTTAGTGTTAGCGTACTGGTTAGGATTAGGGGACGGGTGAGGGTAAGGCTTCGGGTAAAGGTTAGGGTTAGGGTTAGGGTTAGGGTTAGGGGATGGGGACGGGGACGGTTTAGGGTACAGGTTAGGGTACGACAACGATTTAGGGTGAGCGTACGTGTTAGGGTACGGGTTAGTGTTAGCGTACGGGTTAGGATTAGGGGACGGGTGAGTGTAAGGCTTCGGGTAAGGGTTAGCGTTAGGTTTAGGGTTAGGGTTAGGGGACGGGGACGGTTTAGGGTACAGGTTAGGGTACGTCAACTATTTAGGGTGAGCGTACGTGTTAGGGTACGGGTTAGTGTTACTTACGGGTTAGGTTTAGGGGACGGGTGAGGGTAAGGCTTTGGGTAAGTGTTAGGGTTATGGTTAGGGTTAGGGTTAGGGGACGGGGACGGTTTAGTGTACAGGTTAGGGTACGACAACGGTTTAGGGTGAGCGTACGTGTTAGGGTACGGTTTAGAGTTAGCGTACGGGTTAGGATTAGGGGACGGGTGAGGGTAAGGCTTCGGGAAAGGGTTAGGGTTAGGGTTAGGGTTAGGGTTAGTGGACGGGCACGGGGAGGGTTTAGGGTACAGGTTAGGGTACGACACCGGTTTAGGGTGAGGGTACGTGTTAGGGTACGGGTTAGTGTTAGCGTACGGGTTAGGATTAGGGGACGGGTTAGGGTAAGGCTTCGGGTAAGGGTTAGGGTTAGGGTTAGGGGACGGGGACGGTTTAGGCTACAGGTTAGGGTACGACAACGGTTTAGGGTGAGCGTACGTGTTAGGGTACGGGTTAGTGTTAGCGTACGGGTTAGGATTAGGGGACGGGTGAGGGTAAGGCTTCGGGTAAGGGTTGGGTTTAGGGTTAGGGTTAGGGTTAGGGTTAGGGGACGGGGACGGTTTAGGGTACAGGTTAGGGTATGACAACGGTTTAGGGTGAGCGTAAGTGTTAGGGTATGGGTTAGTGTTAGCGTATGGGTTAGGATTAGGGGACGGGTTAGGGTAAGGCTTCGGGTAAGGGTTAGGGTTAGGGTTAGGGTTAGGGTTAGGGTTACGGGACGGGGACGGTTTAGGGTACAGGTTAGGGTACGACAACGGTTTAGGGTGAGCGTACGTGTTAAGGTACGGGTTAGTTTTAGCGTACGGGTTAGGATTAGGAGAAGGGTGAGGGTAAGGCTTCGGGTAAGGGTTAGGGTTAGGGTTAGGGTTAGGGTTAGGGTTAGGGGACGGGAACGGGGATGGTTTAGGGTACAGGTTAGTGTACGACAACGGTTTAGGGTGAGCGTACGTGTTAGGGTACGGGTTAGTGTTAGCGTACGGGTTAGGATTAGGGGACGGGTGAGGGTAAGGCTTCGGGTAAGGGTTAGGATTAGGTTTAGGGTTAGGGTTAGGGGACGGGGACGGGGACGGTTTAGGGTACAGGTTAGGGTACGACAACGGTTTAGGGTGAGCGTACGTGTTAGGGTACGGGTTAGTGTTAACGTACGGGTTAGGATTAGGGGACGGGTGAGTGTAAGGCTTCGGGTAAGGATTAGGGTTAGGGTTAGTGTTAGGGCTAGGGATAGGGGACGGGGACGGTTTAGGGTACAGTTTAGGGTACGACAACGGTTTAGGGTGAGCGTACGTGTTAGGTTACGTGGTAGTGTTAGCGTACGGGTTAGGATTAGGGGACGGGTGAGGGTAAGGCTTCGGGTAAGGCTTAGGGTTAGGGTTAGGGTTAGGGTTAGGGTTAGGTGACGGGGATGGTTTAGGGTACAGGTTAGGGTACGACAACGGTTTAGGGTGAGCGTACGTGTTAGGGTACGGGTTAGTGTTAGCGTACGGGTTAGGATTAGGGGACGGGTGAGGGTAAGGCTTCGGGTAAGGGTTAGGGTTAGGGTTAGGGTTAGGGTTAGGGGACGGGGATGGTTTAGGGTACAGGTTAGGGTACGACAACGGTTTAGGGTGAGCGTACGTGTTAGGGTACGGGTTAGTGTTAGCGTACGGGTTAGGATTAGGGGACGGGTGAGGGTAAGACTTCGGGTAAGCGTTAGGGTTAGGGTTAGGGTTAGGTTTAGGATTAGGGGACGGGGACGGTTTAGGGTACAGTTTAGGGTACGACAACGATTTAGGGTGAGCGTACGTGTTAGGGTACGGTTTAGTGTTAGCGTACGGGTTAGGATTAGGGGACGGGTGAGGGTAAGGCTTCGGGTAAGGGTTAGGGTTAGGGTTATGGTTAGGGTTAGGGGACGGGGACGGTTTAGGGTGCAGGTTAGGGTACGACAACGGTTTAGCGTGAGCGTACGTGTTAGGGTACGTCTTAGTGTTAGCGTACGGTTTAGGATTAGGAGACGGTGACGGTAAGGCTTCGGGTAAGGGTTAGGGTTAGGCTTAGGGTTAGGGGACGGGGACGGTTTAGGGTACAAGTTAGGGTACGACAACGGTTTAGGGTGAGCGTACGTGTTAGGGTACGGGTTAGTGTTAGCGTACGGGTTAGGATTAGGGGACAGCTCAGTGTTAGCCTTCGGGTAAGGGTTAGGGTTAGGGTTAGGGTTAGGGGACGGGGACGGTTTAGGGTTCAGGTTACGGTACGACAACGGTTTAGGGTGAGCGTACGTGTTAGGGTATGGGTCAGTGTTAGCGTACGAGTTAGGATTAGGGGACGGGGGAGGGTAAGGCTTCGGGTAAGGGTTAGGGTTAGGGTTAGGGTAAGGGTTAGGGGACAGGGACGGTTTAGGGTACAAGTTAGGGTACGTCAACGGTTTAGGGTGAGCGTACGTGTTAGGGTACGGGTTAGTGTTAGCGTAAGGTTGAGGATTAGGGGACGGGTGCGTGTAAGGCTTCGGGTAAGGGTTAGGGATAGGATTAGGGTTAGGGTTAGGATTAGGGGACGGGGACGGTTTAGGGTACAGGTTAGGGTACGACAACGGTTTAGGGTGAGCGTACGTGTTAGGGTACGGGTTAGTGTTAGCGTACGGGTTAGGATTAGGGGACGGGTGAGTGTAAGGCTTCTGGAAAGGGTTAGGGTTAGGTTTAGGTTTAGGGTTAGGGGACGGGCACGGGGACGGTTTAGGGTACAGGTTAGGGTACGACAGTGGTTTAGGGTGAGGGTACGTGTTAGGGTACGGGTTAGTGTTAGCGTACGGGTTAGGATTAGGGAACGGGTGAGGGTAAGGCTTCGGGTAAGGGTTAGGGTTAGGGTTAGGGTTAGGGTTAGGGGACGGGGACAGTTTAGGGTACAGGTTAGGGTACGACAACGGTTTAGGCTGAGCGTACTTGTTAGGGTACGGGTTAGAGTTAGCGTACGGGTTAGGATTAGGGGACGGGTGAGTGTAAGGCTTCGGGTAATGGTTAGGGTTAGGGTTAGGGTTAGGGGACGGGGACGGGGACGGTTTAGGGTACATGTTAGGGTACGACACGGTTTAGGGTGAGCGTACGTGTTAGGGTACGGGTTAGTGTTAGCGTTTGGGTTAGGATTAGGGGACGGGTGAGGGTAAGGCTTCGGGTAAGGGTTAGGGTTAGGTTTAGGGTTAGGGTTAGGCTTAGGGGACGGGGACGGTTTAGGGTACAGGTTAGTTTACGACAACGGTTTAGGGTGAGCGTACGTGTTAGGGTACGGGTTAGTGATAGCGTACGGTTTAGGATTAGGGTACGGGTGAGGGTAAGGCTTCGGGTTAGGGTTAGGGTTAGGGTTAGGGTTAGGGGACGGGGACGGTTTAGGGTACAGGTTAGGGTACGACAAATATTTAGGGTGAGCGTACGTGTTAGGGTACGGGTTAGTGTTAGCGTACGGGTTAGGATTAGGGGACGGGTGAGGGTAAGGCTTCGGGTAAATGTTAGGGTTAGGGTTAGGGTTAGATTTAGGGGACGGGGACGGGGACGGTTTAGGGTACAGGTTAGGGTACGACAACGGTTCATGGTGAGCGTACGTGTTAGGGTACGGGTTAGTGTTAGCGTACGGGTTAGGATTAGGGGACGGGTGAGTGTAAGGCTTCGGGTAAGGGTTAGGGTTAGGGTTAGGGTTAGGGTTAGGGGACGGGAACGGGGATGGTTTAGGGTACAGGTTAGTGTACGACAACGGTTTAGGGTGAGCGTACGTGTTAGGGTACGGGTTAGTGTTAGCGTACGGGTTAGGATTAGGGGACGGGTGAGGGTAAGGCTTCGGGTAAGGGTTAGGATTAGGTTTAGGTTTAGGGTTAGGGGACGGGGACGGGGACGGTTTAGGGTACAGGTTAGGGTACGACAACGGTTTAGGGTGAGCGTACGTGTTAGGGTACGGGTTAGTGTTAACGTACGGGTTAGGATTAGGGGACGGGTGAGTGTAAGGCTTCGGGTAAGGATTAGGGTTAGGGTTAGTGTTAGGGCTAGGGATAGGGGATGGGGACGGTTTAGGGTACAGTTTAGGGTACGACAACGGTTTAGGGTGAGCGTACGTGTTAGGTTACGTGGTAGTGTTAGCGTACGGGTTAGGATTAGGGGACGGGTGAGGGTAAGGCTTCGGGTAAGGCTTAGGGTTAGGGTTAGGGTTAGGGTTAGGGTTAGGTGACGGGGATGGTTTAGGGTACAGGTTAGGGTACGACAACGGTTTAGGGTGAGCGTACGTGTTAGGGTACGGGTTAGTGTTAGCGTACGGGTTAGGATTAGGGGACGGGTGAGGGTAAGGCTTCGGGTAAGGGTTAGGGTTAGGGTTAGGGTTAGGGTTAGGGGACGGGGATGGTTTAGGGTACAGGTTAGGGTACGACAACGGTTTAGGGTGAGCGTACGTGTTAGGGTACGGGTTAGAGTTAGCGTACGGGTTAGGATTAGGGGACGGGTGAGGGTAAGGCTTCGGGTAAGCGTTAGGGTTAGGGTTAGGGTTAGGTTTAGGATTAGGGGACGGGGACGGTTTAGGGTACAGTTTAGGGTACGACAACGATTTAGGGTGAGCGTACGTGTTAGGGTACGGTTTAGTGTTAGCGTACGGGTTAGGATTAGGGGACGGGGACGGTTTAGGGTACAGGTTAGGGTACCACAACGGTTTAGGGTGAGCGTACGTGTTAGGGTACGGGTTAGTGTTAGCGTACGGGTTAGGATTAGGGGACGGGTGAGTGTAAGGCTTCTGGAAAGGGTTAGGGTTAGGGTTAGGTTTAGGGTTAGGGGACAGGCACGGGGACGGTTTAGGGTACAGGTTAGGGTACGACAGTGGTTTAGGGTGAGGGTACGTGTTAGGGTACGGGTTAGTGTTAGCGTACGGGTTAGGATTAGGGAACGGGTGAGGGTAAGGCTTCGGGTAAGGGTTAGGGTTAGGTTTAGGGTTAGGGTTAGGCTTAGGGGACGGGGACGGTTTAGGGTACAGGTTAGTTTACGACAACGGTTTAGGGTGAGCGTACGTGTTAGGGTACGGGTTAGTGATAGCGTACGGTTTAGGATTAGAGTACGGGTGAGGGTAAGGCTTCGGGTTAGGGTTAGGGTTAGGGTTAGGGTTAGGGGACGGGGACGGTTTAGGGTACAGGTTAGGGTACGACAAAGATTTAGGGTGAGCGTACGTGTTAGGGTACGGGTTAGTGTTAGCGTACGGGTTAGGTTTAGGGGACGGGTGAGGGTAAGGCTTCGGGTAAATGTTAGGGTTAGGGTTAGGGTTAGATTTAGGGGACGGGGACGGGGACGGTTTAGGGTACAGGTTAGGGTACGACAACGGTTTATGGTGAGCGTACGTGTTAGGGTACGGGTTAGTGTTAGCGTACGGGTTAGGATTAGGGGACGGGTGAGTGTAAGGCTTCGGGTAAGGGTTAGGGTTAGGGTTAGGGTTAGGGTTAGGGGACGGGAACGGGGATGGTTTAGGGTACAGGTTAGTGTACGACAACGGTTTAGGGTGAGCGTACGTGTTAGGGTACGGGTTAGTGTTAGCGTACGGGTTAGGATTAGGGGACGGGTGAGGGTAAGGCTTCGGGTAAGGGTTAGGATTAGGTTTAGGGTTAGGGTTAGGGGACGGGGACGGGGACGGTTTAGGGTACAGGTTAGGGTACGACAACGGCTTAGGGTGAGCGTACGTGTTAGAGTACGGTTTAGTGTTAGCGTACAGGTTAGGATTAGGGGACGGGTGAGGGTAAGGCTTCAGGTAAGGGTTAGGGTTAGGTTTAGGGTTGGGGTTAGGGTTAGGGGACGGGAAAGTTGTAGGGTACATTTTAGGGTACGACAACGGTTTAGGGTGAGCGTACGTGTTAGGGTACGGGTTAGTGTTAGCATACGGGTTAGGATTAGGGGACGGGTGAGGGTAAGGCTTCGGGTAAGTGTTAGGGTTAGGGTTAGGGTTAGGGTTAGGGTTAGGGGCCGGGGACGGTTTAGGGTACATGTTAGTGTACGACAACGATTTAGGGTGAGCGTAGGTGTTAGGGTACGGATTAGTGTTAGCGTACGGGTTAGGATTAGGGGACGGGTGAGGGTAAGGCTTCGGATAAGGGTTAGGGTTAGGGTTAGGGTTAGGGTTAGGGGATGGGGACGGTTTAGGGTACAGGTTAGGGTAGGACAACAGTTTAGGTTGAGCGTACATGTTAGGGTACGGGTTAGTGTTAGCGTACGGGTTAGGATTAGGGGATGAGTGAGGGTAAGGCTTCGGGTAAAGGTTAGGGTTATGGTTAGGGTTAGAGTTAGCGTTAGGGGACGGGGACGGTTTAGGGTACAGGTTAGGGTACGACAACGGTTTAGGGTGAGCGTACGTGTTAAGGTACGGGTTAGTGTTAGCGTACGGGTTAGGATTAGGGGACGGGTGAGGGTAAGGCTTCGGGTAAGGGTTAGGGTTAGTGTTAGGGTAAGGGTTAGGGGAAAGGGACGGTTTAGGGTACAGGTTAGGGTACGTCAACGGTTTAGGGTGAGCGTACGTGTTAGGGTATGGGTTAGTGTTAGTGTACGGGTTAGGATTAGGGGACGGGTGAGGTTAAGGCTTCGGGTAAGGGTTAGGGTTAGGGTTAGGGTTAGGGTTAGGGGACGGGGACGGGGACGGTTTAGGGTACAGGTTAGGGTACGACAAAGGTTTAGGGTGAGCGTACGTGTTAGGGTTTGGGTTACGGTTAGCGTACGGGTGAGGATTAGGGGACGGGTGAGTGTAAGGCTTCGGGTAAGGATTAGGGTTAGGATTAGGGTTAGGGTTAGGATTAGGGGACGGGGACGGTTTAGGGTACAGGTTAGGGTTCGACAACGGTTTAGGGTGAGCGTACGTGTTAGGGTATGGGTTAGTGTTAGTGTACGGGTTAGGATTAGGGGACGGGTGAGGGTAAGGCTTCGGGTAAGGGTTAGGGTTAGGGTTAGGGGACGGGGACGGGGACGGGGACGGTTTAGGGTACAGGTTAGGGTACGACAACGGTTTAGGGTGAGCGTACGTGTTAGGGTATGGGTTAGTGTTAGCGTACGGGTTAGGATTAGGGGACGGGTGAGTGTAAGGCTTCGTGTAAGGGTTAGGGTTAGGGTTAGTGTTAGGGTTAGGGTTAGGGGATGGGGACGGTTTAGGGTACAGGTTAGGGTACGACAACGGCTTAGGGTGAGCGTACGTGTTAGGGTACGGTTTAGTGTTAGCGTACGGGTTAGGATTAGGGGACGGGTGAGGGTAAGGCTTCAGGTAAGGGTTAGGGTTAGGGTTAGGGTTGGGGTTAGGGTTAGGGGACGGGAAAGGTGTAGGGTACATTTTAGGGTACGACAACGGTTTAGGGTGAGCGTACGTGTTAGGGTACGAGTTAGTGTTAGCGTACGGGTTAGGATTAGGTGACGGGTGAGGGTAAGGCTTCGGGTAAGTGTTAGGGTTAGGGTTAGGGGACGGGGACGGGGACGGTTTAGGGTACATGTTAGGGTACGACAACGATTTAGGGTGAGCGTAGGTGTTAGGGTACGGATTAGTGTTAGCGTACGGGGTAGGATTAGGGGACGGGTGAGGGTAAGGCTTCGGATAAGGGTTAGGGTTAGGGTTAGGTTTAGGGTTAGGGGACGGGGACGGTTTAGGGTACAGGTTAGGGTACGACAACAGTTTAGGTTGAGCGTACATGTTAGGGTACGGGTTAGTGTTAGCGTACGGGTTAGGATTAGGGGATGAGAGAGGGTAAGGCTTCGGGTAAAGGTTAGGGTTACGGTTAGGGTTAGAGTTAGGGTTAGGGGACGGGGACGGTTTAGGGTACAGGTTAGGGTACGACAACGGTTTAGAGTGAGCGTACGTGTTAGGGTACGGTTTAGTGTTAGCGTACGGGTTAGGATTAGGGGACGGGTGAGGGTAAGGCTTCGGGTAAGGGTTAGGGTTAGTGTTAGGGTAAGGGTTAGGGGAAAGGGACGGTTTAGGGTACAGGTTAGGGTACGTCAACGGTTTAGGGTGAGCGTACGTGTTAGGGTACGGGTTAGTGTTAGCGTACGGGTTAGGATTAGGGGACGGGTGAGGGTAAGGCTTCGGGTAAGGGTTAGGGTTAGGGTTAGGGTTAGGGTTAGGGTACGGGGACGGTTTAGGGTACAGGTTAGGGTACGACAACTATTTAGGGTGAGCGTACGTGTTAGGGTACGGTTTAGTGTTAGCGTACGGGTTAGGATTAGGGGACGGGTGAGGGTAAGGCTTCGGGTAAGGGTTAAGGTTAGGTTTAGGGTTAGGGGACGGGGACAGTTTAGGGTACAGGTTAGGCTACGACAACGGTTTAGGGTGAGCGTACGTGTTAGGGTACGGGTTAGTGTTAGCGTACGGGTTAGGATTAGGGGACGGGTGAGGGTAAGGCTTTGGGTAAGTGTTAGGGTTAGGGTTAGGGTTAGGGTTAGGGTTAGGGTTCGGGGACGGTTTAGGGTACAGGTTAGGGTACGACAACGATTTAGGGTGAGCGCACGTGTTAGGGTACGGGTTAGTGTTAGCGTACGGGTTAGGATTAGGGGACGGGTGAGGGTAAGGCTTCGGGTAAGGGTTAGGGTTAGGGTTAGGGTTACGGTTAGGGTTAGGGTTCGGGGACGGTTTAGGGTACAGGTTAGGTTACGACAACGATTTAGGGTGAGCGCACGTGTTAGGGTACGGGTTAGTGTTAGCGTACGGGTTAGGATTAGGGGACGGGTGAGGGCAAGGCTTCGGGTAAGGGTTAGGGTTAGGGTTAGGGGACGGGGACGGGGACGGGGACGGTTTAGGGTACAGGTTACGGTACGACAACGATTTAGGGTGAGCGTACGTATTAGGGTACGGTTTAGTGTTAGCGTACGGGTTAGGATTAGAGGACGGGTGAGGGTAAGTCTTCGGGTAAATGTTAGGGTTAGTGTTAGGGTTAGGGTTAGGGGACGGGGATGGGGACGGTTTAGGGTACAGGTTAGCGTACGACAACGGTTTAGGGTGAGCGTACCTGTTAGGGTACGGGTTAGTGTTTACGTACGGGTTAGGATTAGGGGACGAGTGAGTGTAAGGCTTCGGGTAAGGGTTAGGGTTAGGGTTAGGGTTAGGGTTAGGGTTAGGGGACGGGGACGGTTTAGAGTACAGGTTAGGGTACGTCAACTGTTTAGGGTGAGCGTACGTGTTAGGGTACGGGTTAGTGTTAGTGTACGGGTTAGGATTAGGGGACGGGTGAGGGTAAGGCTTCGGGTAAGGGTTAGGGTTAGCGTTAGGGTTAGGGTTAGGGTTAGGGGACGGGGACGGTTTAGGGTACAGGTTAGGGTACGACAAAGTTTAGGGTGAGCGTACGTGTTAGGGTACGGGTTAGTGTTAGCGTACGGGTGAGGATTAGGGGACGGGTGAGTGTAAGGCTTCGGGTAAGGGTTAGGGTTAGGGTTAGGGTTAGGGTTAGGGTTAGGTTTAGGGGACGGGGACGGTTTAGGGTACAGGTTAGTGTACGACAACGGTTTAGGGTGAGCGTACATGTTAGGGTATGGGTTAGTGTTAGCGTACGGGTTAGGATTAGGGGACGGGTGAGGGTAAGGCTTCGGGAAAGGGTTAGGGTTAGGGTTAGGGTTAGGGTTAGGGGACGGGCACGGGGACGGTTTAGGGTACAGGTTAGGGTACGACAACGTTTTAGGGTGAGGGTACGTGTTAGGGTACGGGTTAGTGTTAGCGTACGGGTTAGGATTAGGGGACGGGTTAGGGTAAGGCTTCGGGTAAGGGTTAGGTTTAGGTTTAGGGTTAGGGTTAGAGAACGGGGACGGTTTAGGGTACAGGTTAGGGTACGACAACCGTTTAGGGTGAGCGTACGTGTTAGGGTACGGGTTAGTGTTAGCGTACGGGTTAGGATTAGGGGACGGGTGAGGGTAAGGCTTCGGGTAAGGTTTAGGGTTAGGGTTAAGGTTATGGTTAGGGTTAGGGGACGGGGATGGTTTAGGGTACAGGTTAGGGTACGACAACGGTTTAGGGTGAGCGTACGTGTTAGGGTATGGGTTAGTGTTAGCGTACGGTTTAGGATTAGGGGACGGGTGAGGGTAAGGCTTCGGGTAATGGTTAGGGTTAGGGTTAGGGTTAGGGTTAGGGGACGGGGACAGGGACGGTTTAGGGTACAGGTTAGGGTGCGACAACGGTTTAGGGTGAGCGTACGTGTTAGGGTATGGTTTAGTGTTAGCGTACGGGTTAGGATTAGGGGACGGGTGAGGGTAAGGCTTCGGGTAAGGTTTAGGGTTAGGGTTAGGGTTAGGGTTAGGGTTAGGGGACGGGACGGTTTAGGGTACAGGTTAGTGTACGTCAACGGTTTAGGGTGAGCGTACGTGTTATGGTACGGGTTAGTGTTAGTGTACGGGTTAGGATTAGGGGACGGGTGAGGGTAAGGCTTCGGGTAAGGTTTAAGGTTAGGGTTAGGGTTAGGGTTAGGGTTAGGGGACGGGGACGGTTTAGGGTACAGGTTAGTGTACGACAATGGTTTAGGGTGAGCGTACGTGTTAGGGTACGGGTTAGTGTTAGCGTACGGGTGAGGATTAGGAGACGGGTGAGTGTAAGGCTTCTGGTAAGGGTTAGGGTTAGGTTTAGGTTTAGGGTTAGAGTTAGGGGACGGGGACGGTTTAGGGTACAGGTTAGGGTACGACAACTGTTTAGGGTGAGCGTACGTGTTCGGGTATGTGTTAGTGTTAGCGTACGGGTAAGGTTTAGGGGACGGGTGAGGGTAAGGCTTCGGAAAAGGGTTAGGGTTAGGGTTAGGTTTAGGGTTAGGGGACGGGCACGGGGACGGTTTAGGGTACAGGTTAGGGTACGACAACGGTTTAGGGTGAGGGTACGTGTTAGGGTACGGGTTAGTGTGAGCGTACGGGTTGGGATTAGGGGACGGGTGAGGGTCAGGCTTCGGTTAAGGGTTACGGTTAGGGTTAGGGTTAGGGTTAGGGTTAGGGGACGGGGACGGCTTAGGGTATAGGTTAGGGTACGACAACGGTTTAGGGTGAGCGTACGTGTTAGGGTATGGTTTAGTGTTAGCGTACGGGTTAGGATTAGGGGACGGGTGAGGTTAAGGCTTCGGGTAAGGGTTAGGGTTTGGGTTAGAGTTAGGTTTAGGGTTAGGGTTAGGGGACGGGGACGGTTTAGGGTACAGGTTAGGGTACGACAACGGTTTAGGGTGAGCGTACGTGTTAGGGTACGGGTTAGTGTTAGCGTACGGGTTAGGATTAGGGGACGGGTGAGGGTAAGACTTCGGGTAAGGTTTAGGGATAGGGTTAGGGTTAGGGTTAGGGTTACGGGACGCGACAGTTATGATTTACGGTACAGGTTAAGGTAATACCACTGTTTAGGGTGAGCGTACGTGTTAGGGTACGGGTTAGTGTTAGCGTACGGGTTAGGATTAGGGGACGGTTGAGGGTAAGGCTTCGGGTAAGTGTTAGGGTTAGGGTTAGGGTTAGGGTTAGGGTTAGGGGACGGGGACGGTTTAGGGTACATGTTAGGGTACGACAATGGTTTAGGTTGAGCGTACGTGTTAGGGTACGTGTTAGTGTTAGCGTACGGGTTAGGATTAGGGACGGGTGAGGGTAAGGCTTCGGGTAAGGGTTAGGTTTAGGGTTAGGGTTAGGGTTAGGGGACGGGGACGGTTTAGGGTACAGGTTAGGGTACGACAACGGCTTAGGGTGAGCGTACGTGATAGGGTACGGGTTAGTGTTAGCGTACGGGTGAGGATTAGGGGACAGGTGAGTGTAAGGCTTCGGGTAAGGGTTAGGGTTAGGGTTAGGGTTAGGGTTAGGGGACGGGGACAGTTTAGGGTACAGGTTACGGTACGACAACGGTTTAGGGTGAGCTTACGTGTTAGGGTACGGGTCAGAGTTAACATACGGGTTAGGATTAGGGGACGGGTGAGGGTAAGGCTTCGGGTAAGGGTTAGGTTTAGGGTTAGGGTTAGGTTTAGGGTTAGGGGACGAGGAAGGTTTAGGGTACAGGTTAGGGTACGACAACGGTTTAGGGTGAGCGTACGTGTTAGGGTACGGTTTAGTGTTAGCGTACGGGTTAGGTTTAGGGGACGGGTGAGGGTAAGGCTTCAGGTAAGGGTTAGGGTTAGGGTTAGGGTTAGGGTTAGGCGACGGGGACAGGGACGGTTTAGGGTACAGGTTAGGGTACGACAATGGTTTAGGGTGAGCGTACATGTTAGGGTATGGGTTAGTGTTAACGTACGGGTTAGGATTAGGGGACGGGTGAGGGTAAGGCTTCGGGTAAAGGTTAGGTTTAGGGTTAGGGTTAGGGTTAGGGGACGGGGATGGGGACGGTTTAGGGTACAGGTTAGCGTACGACAAAGGTTTAGGGTGAGCGTACCTGTTAGGGTACGGGTTAGTGTTAGCGTACGGGTTAGGATTAGGGGACGGGTGAGTGTAAGGCTTCGGGTAAGGGTTAGGGTTAGGGTTAGGGTTAGGATTAGGGGACGGGTGAGGGTAAGGCTTCGGGTAAGGGTTAGGGTTAGCGTTAGGGTTAGGGTTAGGGGACGGGGACGGTTTAGAGTACAGGTTAGGGTACGACAACGGTTTAGGGTGAGCGTACGTGTTAGGGTATGGGTTAGTGTTAGCGTACGGGTTAGGATTAGGGGACGGGTGAGGGTAAGGCTGCGGGTAAGGGTTAGGGTTAGGGTTAGGGTTGGGGATAGTGTTAGGGGATGGGGACGGTTTAGGGTACAGGTTAGGGTACGACAAAGTTTAGGGTGAGCATACGTGTTAGGGTACGGGTTAGTGTTAGCGTACGGGTGAGGATTAGGGGACGGGTGAGTGTAAGGCTTCGGGTAAAGGTTAGGGTTAGGGTTAGGGTTAGGGTTAGGGGACGGGGACGGTTTAGGGTACAGGTTAGTGTACGAAAACGGTTTAGGGTGAGCGTACATGTTAGGGTACGTGTTAGTGTTAGCGTACGGGTTAGGATTAGGGGACGGGTGAGGGTAAGACTTCGGGTAAGGTTTAGGGTTAGGGTTAGGGTTAGGGTTAGGGTTAGGGGACGCGACAGTTATGATTTACGGTACAGGTTAAGGTAAGACCACTGTTTAGGGTGAGCGTACGTGTTAGGGTACGGGTTAGTGTTAGCGTACGGGTTAGGATTAGGGGACGGTTGAGGGTAAGTCTTCAGGTAAGGGTTAGGGTTAGGGTTAGGGTTAGGGTTAGGGTTAGGGTTAGGGGACGGGGACGGTTTAGGGTACATGTTAGGGTACGACAATGGTTTAGGTTGTGCGTACGTGTTAGGGTACGTGTTAGTGTTAGCGTACGGGTTAGGATTAGGGGACGGGTGAGTGTAAGGCTTCGGGTAAGGGTTAGGGTTAAGGTTAGGGTTAGGGTTAGGGGACGGGGATGGTTTAGGGTACAGGTTAGGGTACGACAACGATTTAGGGTGAGCGTACGTGTTAGGGTACGGGTTAGTGTTAGCGTACGGGTTAGGATTAGGGGACGGGTGAGGGTAAGGCTTCGGGTAAGGGTTAGGTTTAGGGTTAGTGTTAGGGATAGGGGACGGGGACGGTTTAGGGTACAGGTTAGGGTACGACAACGGTTTAGGGTGAGCGTACGTGATAGGGTACGGGTTAGTGTTAGCGTACGGGTGAGGATTAGGGGACGGGTGAGTGTAAGGCTTCGGGTAAGGGTTAGGGTTAGGGTTAGGGTTAGGGTTAGGTTTAGGGGACGGGGACAGTTTAGGGTACAGGTTACGGTACGACAACGGTTTAGGGTGAGCGTACGTGTTAGGGTACGTGTCAGTGTTAGCGTACGGGTTAGGATTAGGGGACGGGTGGGGGTAAGGCTTCGGGTAAGGGTTAGGTTTAGGGTTAGGGTTAGGTTTAGGGTTAGGGGACGAGGACGGTTTAGCGTACAGGTTAGGGTACGACAACGGTTTAGGGTGAGCGTACGTGTTAGGGTACGGGTTAGTGTTAGCGTACGGGTTAGGTTTAGGGGACGGGTGAGGGTAAGGCTTCAGGTAAGGGTTAGGGTTAGGGTTAGGGTTAGGTTTAGGGGACGGGGACGGTGTAGGGTACAGTTTAGGGTACGACAACGGTTTAGGGTGAGTGTACGTGTTATGGTACGGGTTAGTGATAGCGTACGGGTTAGATTTAGGGGACGGGTGAGGGTAAGGCTTCGGGTAAGGGTTAGGGTTTGGGTTAGAGTTAGGTTTAGGGTTAGGGTTAGGGGACGGGGACGGTTTAGGATACAGGTTAGGGTACGACAACGGTTTAGGGTGAGCGTACGTGTTAAGGTATGGGTTAGTGTTAGCGTACGGGTTAGGATTAGGGGACGGGTGAGGTTAAGGCTTCGGGTAAGGGTTAGGGTTTGGGTTAGAGTTAGGTTTAGGGTTAGGGTTAGGGGACGGGGAGAGTTATGATTTACTGTACAGGTTAGGGTACGACCACTGTTTAGGGTGAGCGTACATGTTAGGGTATGGGTTAGTGTTAGCGTACGGGTTAGGATTAGGGGACGGTTGAGGATAAGGCTTCGGGTAAGTGTTAGGGTTAGGGTTAGGGTTAGGGTTAGGGTTACGGGACGGGGACGGTTTAGGGTACAGGTTAGGGTACGACAATGGTTTAGGGTGAGCGTACGTGTTAGGGTACGTGTTAGTGTTAGCGTACGGGTTAGGATTAGGGGACGGGTGAGGGTAAGGCTTCGGGTAAGGGTTAGGGTTAAGGTTATGTTTAGGGTTAGGGGACGGGGACGGTTTAGGGTACAGGTTAGGGTACGACAAAGGTTTAGGGTGAGCGTAAGTGTTAGGGTAAGGGTTAGTGTTAGCGTACGGGTTAGGATTAGGGGACGGGTGAGGGTAAGGCTTCGGGTAAGGGTTAGGGTTAGGGTTATGGTTACGGTTAGGGTTAGGGGACGGGGACGGTTTAGGGTACAGGTTAGGGTACGACAACGGTTTAGGGTGAGCGTACGTGTTAGGGTACGGGTTAGTGTTAGCGTACGGGTTAGGATTAGGGGACGGGTGAGGGTAAGGCTTCGGGTAAGGGTTAGGGTTAGGGTTAGGGTTCGGGGACGTGGACGGTTTAGGGTACAGTTTAGGGTAAGACCACGGTTTAGGGTGAGCGTACGTGTTAGGGTACGGGTTAGTGTTAGCGTACGGATTAGGATTAGGGGACGCGTGAGGGTAAGGTTTCGGGTAAGAGTTACGGTTAGGGTTAGGGTTAGGGTTAAGGGACGGAGACGGTTTAGGATACAGGTTAGGGTACGACAACGGTTTAGTGTGAGCGTACGTTTTAGGGCATGGGTGAGTGTTAGCGTACGGGTTAGGATTAGGGGACGGGTTAGGGTAAGGCTTTGGGTAAGTGTTAGGGTTAGGGTTAGGGTTAGGGTTAGGGGACGGGGACGGTTTAGGATACAGGTTAGGGTACGAAAAAGGTTTAGGGTGAGCGTACGTGTTAGGGTACGGGTTAGTGTTAGCGTACGGGTTAGGATTAAGGGACGGGTGAGGGTAAGGCTTCGGGTAAGGGTTAGGGTTAGGGTAAAGGTTAGGGTTAGGGTTAGGGGACGGGGATGGTTTAGGGTGCAGGTTAGTGTACGACAACGGTTTAGGGTGAGCGTACGTTTTAGGGTACGGGTTAGTGTTAGCGTACGGGTTAGGATTAGGGGACGGGTGAGGGTAAGGCTTTGGGTAAGGGTTAGGGTTAGGTTTAGGGTAAGGGTTAGGGGACGGGGACAGTTTAGGGTACAGGTTAGGGTACGACAAAGGTTTAGGGTGAGCGTACGTGATAGGGTACGGGTTAGTGTTAGCGTACGGGTTAGGATTAGGGGACGGGTGAGGGTAAGGCTTCAGGTAAGGGTTAGGGTTAGGGTTAGGGTTAGGGTTAAGGGACGGGGACGGGGACGGTTTAGAGTACAGGTTAGGGTACGTCAACGGTTTAGGGTGAGCGTACGTGTTAGTGTACGGGTTAGTGTTAGCGTACGGGTTAGGATTAGGGGAAGGGTGAGGGTCAGGCTTCGGGTAAGGGTTAGGGTTAGGTTTAGGGTTAGGATTAGGGTTAGGGGACGGGGAAGTTTTAGGGAACAGGTTAGGGTACAACAATGGTTTAGGGTGAGCGTACGTGTTAGGGTACGGGTTAGTGTTAGCGTACGGGTTAGGATTAGGGGATGGGTGAGGGTAAGGCTTCGGGTAAGTGTTAGGGTTAGGGTTAGGGTAAGGTTTAGGGGACGGGGACGGTTTAGGGTACAGGTTAGGGTACGACAACGGTTTAGGGTGAGCGTACGTGTTAGGGTATGGGTTAGTGTTTGCGTACGGGTTAGGAATAGGGGACGGGTGAGGGTAAGGCTTCGGGTAAGGGTTAGGGTTAGGGGACGGGGACGGGGACGGTTTAGGGTACAGGTTATGGGAAGACAACGGTTTAGGGTGAGCGTACGTGTTAGGGTACGGTTTAGTGTTAGCGTACGGGTTAGGATTAGGGGACGGGTGAGGGTAAGGCTTCGGGTAAGGTTTAGGGTTAGGGTTAGGGTTAGGGTTAAGGGACGGGCACGGGGACGGTTTAGGGTACAGGTTAGGGTACGACAACGGTTTAGGTTGAGCGTAAGTGTTAGGGTACGGGTTAGTGTTAGCGTACGGGTTAGGATTAGGGGACGGGTGAGGGTAAGACTTCGGGTAAGGGTTAGGGTTAGGGATAGGGTTAGGGGACGGGGACGGTTTAGGATACAGGTTAGGGTACGACAACGGTTTAGGGTGAGTGTACGTGTTAGGGTTCGGTTTAGTGTTAGCGTACGGGTTAGGATTAGCGGATGGGTGAGGGTAAGGCTTCGGGTAAGGGTTAGGGTTAGGGTTAGGGTTAGGGTTAGGGGACGGGGACGGGGACGGTTTAGGGTACAGGTTAGGGTACGACAACGGTTTAGGGTGAGCGTACGTGTTAGGGTACGGGTTAGTGTTAGCGTACGGGTTAGGATTAGGGGACGGGTGAGGGTAAGGCTTCGGGTAAGGGTTAGGGTTAGGGTTAGGGTTAGGGTTAGGGTTAGGGGACGGGGACGGTTTATGGTACAGGTTAGGGTACGACAAAGATTTAGGGTGAGCGTACGTGTTAGGCTACGGTATAGTTTTAGCGTACGGGTTAGGATTAGGGGACGGGTGAGGTTAAGCCTTCGGGTAAGGGTTAGGGTTAGGGTTAGGGTTAGGGTTAGGGTTAGGGTACGGGGACGTTTTAGGGTACAGGTTAGGGTACGACAACGATTTAGGGTGAGCGTACGTGTTAGGGTACGGGTTAGGGTTAGCGTACGGGTTAGGATTAGGGGACGGGTGAGAGTAATGCTTCGGGTAAGTGTTAGGGTTAGGGTTAGGGTTAGGGTTAGGGTTAGGGGACGGGGACAGTTTAGGGTACAGGTTAGGGTACGACAACGGTTTAGGGTGAGTGTACGTGTTAGGGTACGTGTTAGTGTTAGCGTACGGGTTAGGATTAGGGGACGGGTGAAGGTAAGGCTTCGGGTAAGGGTTAGGGTTAGGGTTAGGTTTAGGGTTAGGGGACGAGGACGGTTTAGCGTACAGGTTAGGGTACGACAACGGTTTAGGGTGAGCGTACGTGTTAGGGTACGGGTTAGTGTTAGCGTACGGGTTAGGTTTAGGGGACGGGTGAGGGTAAGGCTTCAGGTAAGGGTTAGGGTTAGGGTTAGGGTTAGGTTTAGGGGACGGGGACGGTGTAGGGTACAGTTTAGGGTACGACAACGGTTTAGGGTGAGCGTACGTGTTATGGTACGGGTTAGTGATAGCGTACGGGTTAGATTTAGGGGACGGGTGAGGGTAAGGCTTCGGGTAAGGGTTAGGGTTTGGGTTAGAGTTAGGTTTAGGGTTAGGGTTAGGGGACGGGGACGGTTTAGGATACAGGTTAGGGTACGACAACGGTTTAGGGTGAGCGTACGTGTTAAGGTATGGGTTAGTGTTAGCGTACGGGTTAGGATTAGGGGACGGGTGAGGTTAAGGCTTCGGGTAAGGGTTAGGGTTTGGGTTAGAGTTAGGTTTAGGGTTAGGGTTAGGGGACGGGGAGAGTTATGATTTACTGTACAGGTTAGGGTACGACCACTGTTTAGGGTGAGCGTACATGTTAGGGTATGGGTTAGTGTTAGCGTACGGGTTAGGATTAGGGGACGGTTGAGGATAAGGCTTCGGGTAAGTGTTAGGGTTAGGTTTAGGGTTAGGGTTAGGGTTACGGGACGGGGACGGTTTAGGGTACAGGTTAGGGTACGACAATGGTTTAGGGTGAGCGTACGTGTTAGGGTACGTGTTAGTGTTAGCGTACGGGTTAGGATTATGGGACGGGTGAGGGTAAGGCTTCGGGTAAGGGTTAGGGTTAAGGTTATGTTTAGGGTTAGGGGACGGGGACGGTTTAGGGTACAGGTTAGGGTACGACAAAGGTTTAGGGTGAGCGTAAGTGTTAGGGTAAGGGTTAGTGTTAGCGTACGGGTTAGGATTAGGGGACGGGTGAGGGTAAGGCTTCGGGTAAGGGTTAGGGTTAGGGTTATGGTTACGGTTAGGGTTAGGGGACGGGGACGGTTTAGGGTACAGGTTAGGGTACGACAACGGTTTAGGGTGAGCGTACGTGTTAGGGTACGGGTTAGTGTTAGCGTACGGGTTAGGAGTAGGGGACGGGTGAGGGTAAGGCTTCGGGTAAGGGTTAGGGTTAGGGTTAGGTTTCGGGGACGTGGACGGTTTAGGGTACAGTTTAGGGTAAGTCCACGGTTTAGGGTGAGCGTACGTGTTAGGGTACGGGTTAGTGTTAGCGTACGGATTAGGATTAGGGGACGCGTGAGGGTAAGGTTTCGGGTAAGAGTTACGGTTAGGGTTAGGGTTAGGGTTAAGGGACGGAGACGGTTTAGGATACAGGTTAGGGTACGACAACGGTTAGGTGTGAGCGTACGTGTTAGGGCATGGGTGAGTGTTAGCGTACGGGTTAGGATTAGGGGACGGGTGAGGGTAAGGCTTCAGGTAAGGGTTAGGGTTAGGGTTAGGGTTAGGGTTAAGGGACGGGGACGGGGACGGTTTAGAGTACAGGTTAGGGTACGTCAACGGTTTAGGGTGAGCGTACGTGTTAGTGTACGGGTTAGTGTTAGCGTACGGGTTAGGATTAGGGGAAGTGTGAGGGTCAGGCTTCGGGTAAGGGTTAGGGTTAGGGTTAGGGTTAGGATTAGGGTTAGGGGACGGGGAAGTTTTAGGGAACAGGTTAGGGTACAACAATGATTTAGGGTGAGCGTACGTGTTAGGGTACGGGTTAGTGTTAGCGTACGGGTTAGGATTAGGGGATGGGTGAGGGTAAGGCTTCGGGTAAGTGTTAGGGTTAGGGTTAGGGTAAGGTTTAGGGGACGGGGACGGTTTAGGGTACAGGTTAGGGTACGACAACGGTTTAGGGTGAGCGTACGTGTTAGGGTATGGGTTAGTGTTTGCGTACGGGTTAGGAATAGGGGACGGGTGAGGGTAAGGCTTCGGGTAAGGGTTAGGGTTAGGGGACGGGGACGGGGACGGTTTAGGGTACAGGTTATGGGAAGACAACGGTTTAGGGTGAGCGTACGTGTTAGGGTACGGTTTAGTGTTAGCGTACGGGTTAGGATTAGGGGACGGGTGAGGGTAAGGCTTCGGGTAAGGTTTAGGGTTAGGGTTAGGGTTAGGGTTAAGGGACGGGCACGGGGACGGTTTAGGGTACAGGTTAGGGTACGACAACGGTTTAGGGTGAGCGTACGTGTTAGGGTACGGGTTAGTGTTAGCGTACGGGTTAGGATTAGGGGACGGGTGAGGGTAAGGCTTCGGGTAAGGGTTAGGGTTAGGGTTAGGGTTAGGGTTAGGGTTAGGGGACGGGGACGGTTTAGGGTACAGGTTAGGGTACGACAAAGATTTAGGGTGAGCGTACGTGTTAGGCTATGGTATAGTTTTAGCGTACGGGTTAGGATTAGGGGACGGGTGAGGGTAAGCCTTCGGGTAAGGGTTAGGGTTAGGGTTAGGGTTAGGGTTAGGGTTAGGGTACGGGGACGTTTTAGGGTACAGGTTAGGGTACGACAACGATTTAGGGTGAGCGTACGTGTTAGGGTACGGGTTAGTGTTAGCGTACGGGTTAGGATTAGGGGACGGGTGAGAGTAATGCTTCGGGTAAGTGTTAGGGTTAGGGTTAGGGTTAGGGTTAGGGTTAGGGGACGGGGACAGTTTAGGGTACAGGTTAGGGTACGACAACGGTTTAGGGTGAGTGTACGTGTTAGGGTACGTGTTAGTGTTAGCGTACGGGTTAGGATTAGGGGACGGGTGAAGGTAAGGCTTCGGGTAAGGGTTAGGGTTAGGGTTAGGTTTAGGGTTAGGGGACGAGGACGGTTTAGCGTACAGGTTAGGGTACGACAACGGTTTAGGGTGAGCGTACGTGTTAGGGTACGGGTTAGTGTAAGCGTACGGGTTAGGTTTAGGGGACGGGTGAGGGTAAGGCTTCAGGTAAGGGTTAGGGTTAGGGTTAGGTTTAGGGGACGGGGACGGTGTAGGGTACAGTTTAGGGTACGACAACGGTTTAGGGTGAGCGTACGTGTTATGGTACGGGTTAGTGATAGCGTACGGGTTAGATTTAGGGGACGGGTGAGGGTAAGGCTTCGGGTAAGGGTTAGGGTTTGGGTTAGAGTTAGGTTTAGGGTTAGGGTTAGGGGACGGGGACGGTTTAGGATACAGGTTAGGGTACGACAACGGTTTAGGGTGAGCGTACGTGTTAAGGTATGGGTTAGTGTTAGCGTACGGGTTAGGATTAGGGGACGGGTGAGGTTAAGGCTTCGGGTAAGGGTTAGGGTTTGGGTTAGAGTTAGGTTTAGGGTTAGGGTTAGGGGACGGGGAGAGTTATGATTTACTGTACAGGTTAGGGTACGACCACTGTTTAGGGTGAGCGTACATGTTAGGGTATGGGTTAGTGTTAGCGTACGGGTTAGGATTAGGGGACGGTTGAGGATAAGGCTTCGGGTAAGTGTTAGGGTTAGGGTTAGGGTTAGGGTTAGGGTTACGGGACGGGGACGGTTTAGGGTACAGGTTAGGGTACGACAATGGTTTAGGGTGAGCGTACGTGTTAGGGTACGTGTTAGTGTTAGCGTACGGGTTAGGATTATGGGACGGGTGAGGGTAAGGCTTCGGGTAAGGGTTAGGGTTAAGGTTATGTTTAGGGTTAGGGGACGGGGACGGTTTAGGGTACAGGTTAGGGTACGACAAAGGTTTAGGGTGAGCGTAAGTGTTAGGGTAAGGGTTAGTGTTAGCGTACGGGTTAGGATTAGGGGACGGGTGAGGGTAAGGCTTCGGGTAAGGGTTAGGGTTAGGGTTATGGTTACGGTTAGGGTTAGGGGACGGGGACGGTTTAGGGTACAGGTTAGGGTACGACAACGGTTTAGGGTGAGCGTACGTGTTAGGGTACGGGTTAGTGTTAGCGTACGGGTTAGGATTAGGGGACGGGTGAGGGTAAGGCTTCGGGTAAGGGTTAGGGTTAGGGTTAGGGTTCGGGGACATGGACGGTTTAGGGTACAGTTTAGGGTAAGTCCACGGTTTAGGGTGAGCGTACGTGTTAGGGTACGGGTTAGTGTTAGCGTACGGATTAGGATTAGGGGACGCGTGAGGGTAAGGTTTCGGGTAAGAGTTACGGTTAGGGTTAGGGTTAGGGTTAAGGGACGGAGACGGTTTAGGATACAGGTTAGGGTACGACAACGGTTTAGTGTGAGCGTACGTGTTAGGGCATGGGTGAGTGTTAGCGTACGGGTTAGGATTAGGGGACGGGTTAGGGTAAGGCTTTGGGTAAGTGTTAGGGTTAGGGTTAGGGTTAGGGTTAGGGGACGGGGACGGTTTAGGATACAGGTTAGGGTACGAAAAAGGTTTAGGGTGAGCGTACGTGTTAGGGTACGGGTTAGTGTTAGCGTACGGGTTAGGATTAAGGGACGGGTGAGGGTAAGGCTTCGGGTAAGGGTTAGGGTTAGGGTTAAGGTTAGGGTTAGGGTTAGGGGACGGGGATGGTTTAGGGTGCAGGTTAGTGTACGACAACGGTTTAGGGTGAGCGTACGTTTTAGGGTACGGGTTAGTGTTAGCGTACGGGTTAGGATTAGTTGACGGGTGAGGGTAAGGCTTTGGGTAAGGGTTAGGGTTAGGTTTAGGGTAAGGGTTAGGGGACGGGGACAGTTTAGGGTACAGGTTAGGGTACGACAAAGGTTTAGGGTGAGCGTACGTGATAGGGTACGGGTTAGTGTTAGCGTACGGGTTAGGATTAGGGGACGGGTGAGGGTAAGGCTTCAGGTAAGGGTTAGGGTTAGGGTTAGGGTTAGGGTTAAGGGACGGGGACGGGGACGGTTTAGAGTACAGGTTAGGGTACGTCAACGGTTTAGGGTGAGCGTACGTGTTAGTGTACGGGTTAGTGTTAGCGTACGGGTTAGGATTAGGGGAAGGGTGAGGGTCAGGCTTCGGGTAAGGGTTAGGGTTAGGGTTAGGGTTAGGATTAGGGTTAGGGGACGGGGAAGTTTTAGGGAACAGGTTAGGGTACAACAATGGTTTAGGGTGAGCGTACGTGTTAGGGTACGGGTTAGTGTTAGCGTACGGGTTAGGATTAGGGGATGGGTGAGGGTAAGGCTTCGGGTAAGTGTTAGGGTTAGGGTTAGGGTAAGGTTTAGGGGACGGGGACGGTTTAGGGTACAGGTTAGGGTACGACAACGGTTTAGGGTGAGCGTACGTGTTAGGGTATGGGTTAGTGTTTGCGTACGGGTTAGGAATAGGGGACGGGTGAGGTTAAGGCTTCGGGTAAGGGTTAGGGTTAGGGGACGGGGACGGGGACGGTTTAGGGTACAGGTTATGGGAAGACAACGGTTTAGGGTGAGCGTACGTGTTAGGGTACGGTTTAGTGTTAGCGTACGGGTTAGGATTAGGGGACGGGTGAGGGTAAGGCTTCGGGTAAGGTTTAGGGTTAGGGTTAGGGTTAGGGTTAAGGGACGGGCACGGGGACGGTTTAGGGTACAGGTTAGGGTACGACAACGGTTTAGGTTGAGCGTAAGTGTTAGGGTACGGGTTAGTGTTAGCGTACGGGTTAGGATTAGGGGACGGGTGAGGGTAAGACTTCGGGTAAGGGTTAGGGTTAGGGATAGGGTTAGGGGACGGGGACGGTTTAGGATACAGGTTAGGGTACGACAACGGTTTAGGGTGAGTGTACGTGTTAGGGTTCGGTTTAGTGTTAGCGTACGGGTTAGGATTAGCGGATGGGTGAGGGTAAGGCTTCGGGTAAGGGTTAGGGTTAGGGTTAGGGTTAGGGTTAGGGTTAGGGGACGGGGACGGGGACGGTTTAGGGTACAGGTTAGGGTACGACAACGGTTTAGGGTGAGCGTACGTGTTAGGGTACGGGTTAGTGTTAGCGTACGGGTTAGGATTAGGGGACGGGTGAGGGTAAGGCTTCGGGTAAGGGTTAGGGTTAGGGTTAGGGTTAGGGTTAGGGGACGGGGACGGTTTAGGGTACAGGTTAGGGTACGACAAAGATTTAGGGTGAGCGTACGTGTTAGGCTACGGTATAGTTTTAGCGTACGGGTTAGGATTAGGGGACGGGTGAGGGTAAGCCTTCGGGTAAGGGTTAGGGTTAGGGTTAGGGTTAGGGTACGGGGACGTTTTAGGGTACAGGTTAGGGTACGACAACGATTTAGGGTGAGCGTACGTGTTAGGGTACGGGTTAGTGTTAGCGTACGGGTTAGGATTAGGGGACGGGTGAGAGTAATGCTTCGGGTAAGTGTTAGGGTTAGGGTTAGGGTTAGGGTTAGGGTTAGGGGACGGGGACAGTTTAGGGTACAGGTTAGGGTACGACAACGGTTTAGGGTGAGTATACGTGTTAGGGTACGTGTTAGTGTTAGCGTACGGGTTAGGATTAGGGGACGGGTGAATGTAAGGCTTCGGGTAAGGGTTAGGGTTAGGGTTAGGGTTAGGGTTAGGTGACGGGGACGGTTTAGGGTACAGGTTATGGTACGACAACGGTTTAGGGTGAGCGTACGTGTTAGGGTACGGGTTAGTGTTAGCGTACGGGTTAGGATTAGGTGACGGGTGAGGGTAAGGCTTCGGGTAAGGGTTAGGGTTAGGGTTAGTGTTAGGTTTAGGGGACGGGGACGGGGACGGTTTAAGGTACAGGTTACGGTAGGACAACGGTTTAGGGTGAGCGTACGTGTTAGGGTACGGGTTAGTGTTAGCGTACGGGTTAGGATTATGGGACGGGTGAGGGTAAGGCTTCGGGTAAGGGTTACGTTTAGGGTTAGGGTTAGGGTTAGGGGACGGGGACGGTTTAGGGTACAGGTTAGGGTACGACAACCGTTTAGGGTGAGCGTACGTGTTAAGGTACGGGTTAGTGTTAGCGTACGGGTTAGGATTAGGGGACGGGTGAGGGTAAGGCTTCGGGTAAGGGTTAGGGTTAGGGTTAGGGTTACGGTTAGGGGACGGGGACGGTTTAGGGTACAGGTTATGGTACGACAACGGTTTAGGGTGAGCGTACGTGTTCGGGTACGGGTTAGTGTTAGCGTACGGGTTAGGATTAGGGGACGGGTGAGGGTAAGGCTTCGGGTAAGGGTTAGTGTTAGGGTTAGGTTTAGGGTTAGGGTTAGGGGACGGGGACGGTTTAGGGTACAGGTTAGGGTACGACAACGGTTTAGGGTGAGCGTACATGTTAGGGTACGGTTTAGTGTTAGAGTACGGGTTAGGATTAGGGGACGGGTGAGGGTAAGACTTCAGGTAAGGTTTAGGGTTAGGGTTAGGCTTAGGGTTAGGGTTAGGGGACTGGGACGGGTTAGGGTACAGGTTAGGGTACGAGAACGGTTTAGGGTGAGCGTACGTGTTAGGGTATGGGTTATTGTTAGCGTACGGGTTAGGATTAGGGGACGGGTGAGGGTAAGGCTTCGGGTAAGGGATAGGGTTAGGGTTAGGCTTACGGTTAGGTTTAGGGGACGGGTAGGGTTTAGGATACAGGTTAGGGTACGACGACGATTTAGGGTGAGCGTACGTGTTAGGGTACGGTTTAGTGTTAGCGTACGGGTTAGGATTAGGTGACGGGTGAGGGTAAGGCTTCGGGTAAGGGTTATGGTTAGGGTTAGGGTTAGGGTAGGGTTAGGGGACGGGGACGGTTTAGGGTACAGGTTAGGGTACGACAACCGTTTAGGGTGAGTGTACGTGTGAGGGTACGGGTTAGTGTTAGCGTACGGGTTAGGATTAGGGGACGGGTGAGGTTAAGGCTTCGGGTAAGGGTTACGGTTAGGGTTAGGGTTAGGGTTTGGGGACGGGGACGGTTTAGGGTACAGGTTAGGGTAGGACAACGGTTTTGGGTGAGCGTACGTGTTAGGGTACGGGTTAGTGTTAGCGTACGGGTTAGGATTAGGAGACGGGTGAGTGTAAGGCTTCGGGTAAGGGTTAGGGTTAGGGTTAGGGTTAGGTTTAGGGGACGGGGACGGTTTAGGGTACAGGTTAGGGTACGACAACGGTTTAGGGGAGCGTACGTTTTAGGGTACGGGTTAGTGTTAGGGTACGGGTTAGGATTAGGTGACGGGTGAGGGTAAGGCTTTGGGTAAGGGTTAGGGTTAGGGTTAGGGTTAGGGTTAGGGTTAGGGTAGGGGACGGTTTAGGGTACAGGTTAGGGTACGACAACGGTTTAGGGTGAGCGTACGTGTTAGGGTACGGGTTAGTTTTAGCGTACGGGTTAGGATTAGGGGACGGGTGAGGGTAAGGCTTCGGGTAAGGGTTCGGGTTAGTGTTAGGGTTAGGGTTAGGGTTAGGCGACGGGGACGGTTTAGGGTACAGGTTAGGGTACGACAACGGTTTAGGGTGAGCGTACTTGTTAGGGTACGGTTTAGTGTTAGCGTACGGGTTACGATAAGGGGACGGGTGAGGGTAAGGCTTCGGGTAAAGGTTAGGGTTAGGGTTAGGGTTAGGGTTAGGGTTAGGGTACGGGGACGGTTTAGGGTACAGTTTAGTGTACGACAACGGTTTAGGGTGAGCGTACGTGTTAGGGTACGGGTTAGTGTTAGCGTACGGGTTAGGATTAGGGGACGGGTGAGGGTAAGGCTTCGGGTAAGGGTTAGGGTTAGGGTTAGGGTTAGGGTTAGGGTTAGGGGACGGGGACGGTTTAGGGTACAGGTTACGGTACGACAACGGTTTAGCGTGAGCGTACGTGTTAGGGTACGGGTTAGTGTTAGCGTACAGGTTAGGATTAGGGGACGGGTGAGGGTAAGGCTTCGGGTAATGGTTAGGGTTAGGGTTAGTGTTAGGGTTAGGGTTTGGGGACGGGGACGGTTTAGGGTACAGGTTAGGGTTCGACCACGGTTTAGGGTGAGCGTACGTGTTAGGGTACGGGTTAGTGTTAGCGTACGGGTTAGGATTAGGGGACGGGTGAGTGTAAGGCTTACCTTAAGGGTTAGGGTTTGGTTTAGGGTTAGGGTTAGGGGACGGGGACGGTTTAGGGTACAGGTTATGGTACGACAACGGTTTAGGGTGAGCGTACGTGTTAGGTTACGGGTTAGTGTTAGCGTACGGGTTAGGATTAGGGGACGGGTGAGGGTAAGGCTTCGGGTAAGGGTTAGGGTTAGGGTTAGGGTTAGGGGATGGGCACGGGGACGGGGACGGTTTAGGGTACAGGATAGGGTACGACGATGGTTTAGGGTGAGCGTACGTGTTAAGGTACGGTTTAGTGTTAGCATACGGGTTAGGAATAGGGGACGGGTGAGGGTAATGCTTCGGGTAAGGGTTAGGGTAGGGTTAGGGTTAGGTTTAGGGTTCGGGGACGGGGACGGTTTAGGGTACAGGTTAGGGTACGACAACGGTTTAGGGTGAGCGTACGTGTTAGGGTACAGGTTAGTGTTAGAGTACGGGTTAGGATTAGGGGACGGGTGAGGGTAAGGCTTCGGGTAAGGGTTAGGGTTACGGTTAGGGTTAGGGTTAAGGTTAGGGGACGGGGACGGTTTAGGGTACAGGTTAGGGTACGACAACGTTTTAGGGTGAGCGTACGTGTTAGGGTATGGGTTAGTGTTAACGTACGGGTTAGGATTAGGGGACGGGTGAGGGTAAGGCTTGGGTTAAGGGTTAGGGTTAGGGTTAGGGTTAGGGGACGGGGACGGGGACGGTTTAGGGTACACGTTAGGGTACGACAACGGTTTAGGGTGAGCGTACGTGTTAGGGTACGGATTAGTGTTAGCGTACGGGTTAGGACTAGGGGACGGGTGAGGGTAAGGCTTCGCGTAAAGATTAGGGTTAGGGTTAGGGTTAGGGTTAGGGGACGGGG